>NC_067228.1:20584456-20884456 GCF_019924925.1 Ctenopharyngodon idella
GATGTAACTGCTGAGACAAGGTGGAATTTCCAAACAACCCGGCAAACTATTTCTAAATGTGGAGAACGATATGTGTGAAAATCAAGTTGAGGAGAAACTCAATGTAAAAGATAGATCACCGCTTATAAACTGAAATTCTGCTGTGTCGCTTACTGACGCAACAAAAAGTGAGTAAGGAAAGTGAAAGAATTAAAAGTAGAGATTAAGTTCCCTACCTTTTCTCCAAAGAACTCCACACACTTCACAAAGACAGCAATGAGCAAAGGAGACAGATCATAAAAGGTCATCAACAGAGATGTCAGTTAAAATGCAAACCCCCTGCACAAATATACACTACCGTTCAAAAGTTCGGGGTCAGTATGATTTTTTTAAGCATTTAATATTTTTATTCAGCAGTGACACATTAAATTGATCAAAAGTGACAGAAAAGACATGTATAACATTGCAAAAGATTTCCATTTCAAATAAATGCTTGATATTCATCACAGAGCCCTAAATAAAATGTACCAGTTTCCACTAAAATATTAAGCAGCATAACTGTTTTCAACATTGATATTAATAAGAACAACAAATCAGCATATCAGAAGAATGATTTCTGAAGGATCATGTGACATTAAAGACTGGAGGTAAAGATGCTGAAAGTTCTTTGCATCACTTTGCTATCACAGGAATAAATTACATTTTAAAATATGTTCAAATAGAAAACAGTTATTTTAATTTGCAAAAATATTTCACAATAACTATTTTACTGTATTTTTGATCAAATAAATGCAGCCTGGTAATATGAAAACCTTAACATTTAAAAATTTTACCAACCCCAAACTTTTGAATTGTGATGGGTGTGTATTTACATAGTTACAGGCAGGCCTACCCAGGATCTGCACTTTTTTTTCTTTTTTTTTCCCCCACACTGATTATGGAAGATTCTGCAGAATGGACCTAATTAACGTGTCCATTATCAAATTAGCCAAAACATATTTACTAAAAAAAAAAAAAAAAAAAAAAAAAAAAACCACACATATGAAAGATATTTATAGACAATAAAAGAAGCTTGTTGATTCAAATTCTGTAGAAATCTGCAGCCACAGATTCTATGCAGGCCTAGCTGTACACAAAGATCTTGTAGTCTCTTTTTCTGTGAATGTGATATTTTTGTGACTTTAGAAAAACAAAGTGTTGTTCATCTGTGGATTTTAAAGATGTGATCCAAAATTTGATTCAAAAATCAGACTCACCTGGTTATTGAGTCCCAAAGGCCTTTTGATTGGGTTTCTTCACTTAAAAGATCCTCATTGAGTTTGTCAGGCTTTTTCTGGACCTAATATTTGAACAGATGTTACTTTTTCATTAGTCCCTTCAGCTGGTGTTTTATATGGAAGCAGAGTCTGTAAATGCTTGTTAATAGATTGCGAGTGAGTACTACAGTAACATCACAACACTTACTCTAACTTTGATGATCTTGCTGTGGAAGCTGTTGAGCACCACAATGACATCACCAGCATCGGCAGGAGAGTCCGTTCCATCATGCCTGAAACATACACAACACTATATAAACACAAATAAACTAGCATATATCTACACTCCCTGAAGGAAATACCAGCGCTCACAACACAGAAAATAAATCTATAAGGCTTACTTTATCCACAAAAAGTTTGAATAGAGTCCATAGGTTTTGCAGTTGAGTTGAATTAATCACAGAAAATAATGAAGATGACAAACAACAACAATGACAAGATAAATGGGAAAAAGAAGATAAACAGGACAAACAAGACAAGAAAGCGAGGAATAAATAAATAAAAATAAATATAGTAAGAACAACAACGAGGACAAGATAAACAAAACAAACATAAAAAAACAAAACAGGGACAAAATAAAAGAAAAAGATAAACAGAAGAACAAACATAAACAAGGACAAAATAAACAAAGAACAAGATGAACAAAAGAAAATGAACAAGATAAACAGAAGAACAACAAGAACAAGAATTAAAGAACAAGAACGTCAACAATAACAAGGACAAAAATATAGCTGCAAGCAGCAATTAATGAGGCCATGCGCAAAAAAGGCATGATGAGTTATGCAAGCATGAGCATCAGACCAACTGCAACAATGAGTAATGGGATTATTTTAGTCAAGAAGGCTGAAAAATTTTAAATTCAATCACATGTAATATGATTAAATTGCTTATTTTTGACCAATAGGTGACGCTGTTACCGAATTGATGCTGTGTGCTCAGTCTGAGGAGACAGAGATACATAAAAAGTTTGGTGTCAATATGGCAAAGATTCGCAGAGTTACAGCCTAAGAATCAACTCGTCACCATACCATCAAATTTGTTGGTGCATTATTTGAGAACGGTTTGGTCAATCAACAAGCTTTTATTAACTTTTTGCCGGCATGGTTTGAAGATGATCTGAGCCAGTTTTGGTGAAAATCGGACCAATGTATAGCAGGAGTTTGAAAAAGTATGTTTTTAAAGAAATTCAAAATGGCAGAAAGAAAGTTCAAACGAATATGGCATAATTGGTATCATTGTTCTTTGTATGACTATCAAGACCAGTTTCATGAAAACAGTTTAAGTTAAATCAAAAGCTATTAGCATTTCTTGAAATTTCATTATAAATTCTGACCACAAGGTGGCCAGAACCACTGTTTCCGAAACTTGAGTACCTTGAGGGCATGGTCGTGATGACACAAAACGAGTTTCATAACAATACGCTAATGTGTTCATAAAATACAGCAATTTATGACAAAATTCAAATTGACTGATGCCCATAATGGCCGATATGGGAAAATTGGGTGTCATTCAACTTTGTATGCTGCACTGAAGCAAAGCAAAAATCAAAAAATAGCAATTTTTCCTATCTCCTGACCAGTAGGTGGCACTGTGACGAAACACAGCATGTAGCATCAGGCCATACTTGTGATAACATGTACTAAGTTTGGTCTGAATATGCTACTGCGTTGCAGAGATACAGCCTTACATTTTGTCGTGCACTTCGTTGAATTTGTTCGCGTGTTATTCGTGAATGGTTTGATTTATTAAAAATCTTTTGATAACTTTTTGCCAGCATGGTCTGAAGATGACGTAAGACAATTTTGGAGAAAATCAGATGAACCGTGTAGGATACATTTGAAAAAGTAAATTTTTCAGAAAATTAAAAATAGAAACATTTTAATGTTGGAAAATGAAGTCATAGTCTGCAATCGAATCACTATTAGAATTGCTATTGAATTGCTACGTGAAGCTTTGGACAGTTGGTGGCGCTATACAGATTGAGTATCAAAATGAGTATCTGCTTTCCAAAATTGCTGTGGTTAATGTTCGGACTGTCCTTTATCCGTGTGCCAAATTTCACAACTTTTTACCAACTTTCTACGGGCTGCCATAGACTTCAAGAGTGGAAGAAGAAGACGACAACAACTAACAGATACAATAGGTGCTTACGCACCTTTGATGCTTTGCCCCTAATAAACAGATGATCAACAATGAGGACAAAATAAACAGAAGAACCGCAATAACAAGAACAACACAGAGAAGAAGAAAACAATGAACACAACAAAGATGACAACGAACAATAAGGGCAAATGTAATAAAAACCGACAAAGAAAAACAACATTAAAGAGAACAAGAGGACGAAGGAAGAGGATGAAAAGGAAGAGGGACAAGAAGAACAACAATAAGGATGAGAAAACGATGAAGATGATTAGTAGAGTAGGACACTTGAGGAATACCAATAGAGTGCTGTCTTGCAATCACTGTAATCATTCTGATTTCTCACTAATGTCTCAATTCAATACTGGAATTATTTTGAGTGTTTCTTTTGTCAAGTTCCTCCTGTCTCAGTGTGAAGTTGTGATGACGTTAAAAGCATGATAAATGTCTAGTTAAACAGGACACAGAGTGCTGTTAGCTTCAGCATCCTAAATGAAACCCTGGATCCATTAGGCTGCACTTCCTCAGAGCAGGATATCAGTGAATTACACACTGAAGGAACACTGCCTTCCCATTCATTTAGCAGTCAGCAGTGTGTGTGTGTGTGAGATACGGTTTCTCTCTCTCACCCACACTCTCTTTCTCTCTGTTGGTTTCTTTGTGTGCCAGACCCCAGAGTGTATGAATAATCGCACTAGCAGTGTGACAAATGACATTGCTTTCTAACTTTAACCTGCATGAATGGGATATAAATTTTACTGTCTCCCATAATTCTAGAAGAACAACTGTTTCCTTAAAGAACAACTAAAACATGCACAATCTGAAAAAGGAATTAAAAGTAAGGATGAGCATTTTGGAGAGGTTTATGTCTGTAGTGTGGCTGTTTCTTTTTGCCCTTTATTTTGGATATCATCTCTATTCCTGGTATAGCATATCTCTAACAAATCCAAGATGACAGGGTTGACTCCCAGGGAATGCATGTACTGATAAAATCCATAGCGTGAAAGAATTTTACATCATGTGGAAACAAGTCAGCCAAATGTACACTGCCATTCAAAAGTTTAGGGTCAAGAATTTTTTATTTATTTATTTATTTTTATAGAAATTAATACCTTTATTCAGCAAGGATGCATTAACTCGATCAAAAGTGACAGCAAAGACATTTATAAACAAAAGATTTACATTTTTCCCTCAGTTTTCCCCATTACAGGAATAAATGACAAATTTATCCTTGGCAAGTGTAAGAGACTTCTTTCAAAAAAATTAACAAATTTTACAGACACCAAACTTTTGAATGGCAGTATGTAAATCCACAAAGAGAAAACACTCACGCCTGTATTTGATAGATGTCCTCCGAGCGGCCCTCACGCAGCCTCAGGATCCATGCGCCGGGGTTGGCCTTCAACTGGAAATAGCCCTGTACAATGCAGTGGGTTAGTTTTTGCTTTAGTGTTCAGAGAAGAAATAGTCATACAGGTTTGGATTGACATGAGGGTGAGTAAATCATGAGAGAATTCTCATTTTGGGTCCATGTAACACTTACCATACTAGGAAAATTCCTTTAAGAGATTTAAAAATGAAAAATACGATACATATTTGGAAAAAGCCAAGAAGAGGGACAAACTCACTAGGTTGGCCATCACGATGGTGTCATGCATTAGAGGTTCCTGTCTCATGCCCAGTGTAAACTGAAGTCCTCGGGGAGGCTGTCCTGTGGACAGGTCAAAACAGTGGCCCTCCAACAGCAGATACTCAAGCTCATACTCTGCATTCACTACACTGCTGATCTGACAAACATAAAGTAAGAGAAGACTCATTTATTCATCAAGATCCATCATACTGACACTAAATATCTCTTTCCAGAGAGGCCTGGCTGAGCATGACAACTCAATCCGGTATAAGTAACAAATAAAGTTTGTTAGTGAAACATGAATGACAAAATACTTGGTGCATCTTTAAAAGAGATTCTGAGCAAATGCATCTATGTATTAAAAAATGCGAACATTTCAAAGCACTACTGTGGCTAGTGTGCAGTATGAAATACAAAACAAACAAACAAACAAACAAACAAACCAAAAAACACCCGATCAAGTGCACAACTCCGCTTTGGATAATATATAAATACTGAACGAACTCAGAATTAGAATTCATACCTCCTGTAGGTGGATGTTGTCTAGATCATATGGGCTCCTGACCGCCTCTACCATCCAGCTCTCTGGGGTGATCATATTAAGAGTAAGCAGAGGGGATTCTGGGATTTCAGTAAAGCGAGCCACAGGGCCAGGGGAAAGGGAGTTGTTGCCAAAGAAGGAAACATCCGGCTCCAAAACATATCGATAGAAGCTGCCAAAAAAACGAAGGAAAAGTATAAGACATCAATTGTAAAATAAACTGGTGGTCTGTTGTAATTTGTCCTTTTAAGGTGGGAATAGCTATCCTACGACAAAATATTTTCAATATACATCTAATCCTGACCTTTTTTTGGAGATTTAAATCAAGTTTGAAAATAAAAATGTTTTACATGGTACTAAAGACAGAAAAAATAAATAAAATAAAACAACAGAACAAGGAATATACATTCTGATTTTGAAGTATAGGTTAACAAATTCACACTCATTGATTATTGTTTACATTACTCCAGCCACTTCTTCCAATATTAACAACAGTTTTTTAAAATATATTTTTAGTTAAGCTTTTAGACTGCAGCATGAAGTCAATTTCTCTCATTGTTTCACATGAATTTCTATTAAATGCAGGTGTTTTAAATCGGTGCAGTTTTTACTTAAACATATTTTTTAATATTATACCCTTTTTTATACCTCGGCACTTAAAGCAATCATTCATGCAATATGTCAAATGTAGAGATCAGAGGCTATCAAGTATTAAAAAAAAATAAATGAATTTACGCTTCTAACCTGGTGCATTTGCCCCGACAGGTACTTAAGTAAAAAATGCACTGTATTGAAAACCCCACTTTTCAACCACTCTGACTTCACATTAACCATTTTAGCAATCAAATACTGTTAAAGAAAAAAACATAAAACAAAACAAAACAAGGTGATATCTTCAGAACAGCACTAGGCTGTTGTATGAATGTGTGTGTGTATGCGTGTGTCACCCAACATTCTCAGAGTTGAAGTTTAATTAAGCTTTTGCTCTCACCTCTTCAGGGGCATCTCAGATAGCTTGGCTCGACAGTTCATGAACACCTGCACTCTCATATTGACCACTTGACCAAGCACCTGCAGCACACACAGAGGAGACAGCCTGGTTATTACCCACTCACACAATCAAAAACAACAGGATTCAGGAGGGAAGGCTTAAGGTCACGCTCCACAGAACCGCATACAGATGAGCCAATTGTGCTCGTTTCTTTTTTCCCCCCATTTTATTTTTGTTCATTTATCCAAAACAAATAATCAATATAGGGAAATACAAACATTATCAATATAAAACACTTAAATAATGACAAAAATTATATTAATAATTACATTAAAGTATTAAATCACTTGAAACCAAATATTCTTATACATTTGACATGGATAAATCCTATACATTTCCTATATGAAAATAATAATAAAGCAAAAACAACCAAACAGGAAATATAAAAAAAATAAAATAAAAAAATAAAAAAATAAAAATAAAGAACACCCAGCCAACACCAAAACCAACTCACCTGCAAAACATTATTTACCCAATTCTTGCGAAATGTCTGCCCTAAATCACTTAATAGTGACTGTCTTTATTTTATTCTGCTAAACAAAATCTGATCGTATAGGAGATATATACTCAATTCAATCTTTCCATAGTACTGAAAACAACTGAGACTTAAGTCTTAAAGCATAGGTTAGCTTCTCCATTGTAAAAATATCATGTACTCCACCCAGACATCTAGAGTAGGCAAAGTTGGTTGCAACCACTTTCTTGTAATTGCTTTCTTAATTGCTATGGTTAGTGAACAGGTATTTGTTTGGAAAATCACTGGTAATCAAACCCAGGTATATCACCTCAAAACTGAAAGGAATTTGAATCTTAAGAGTAATTTCAAGACATTTGTGTATCTTGTACCAATATTGTTTAATAGAAATACAGCTCCAGAAAATGTGGAAATGGTTTGCCTTGTCAACCCCACACTTTCGCCAACAACTGGATCTATATGACTGATGCTTGATCTGAGCAGGTGTGGAAAAAAACCTAGCAACACCCTTCCACTCAAACTCTCACCAGAACAGAGAATGTGTAGTTTTCCATTGTGACTCGCATACTCTTTCCCACCCCGCTCCCATCTCTCCTTTATGTATAATGTGTCTACCATCTTAGCCTGTTGTAGCTCACTATACAACTTTGAGATCACATTTTTACAGACATCTAATTGATAGGCTAGAAGAAAAACTTTTAATAACCTATGTTCTACTTTCCTTGATATATCTCCTATAGCATGCTCTACATAGTGCCGCAATTGGAGATACCTATAAAAGTCTTGTTTCTCTAGCCCATGATTTCCTTTAAGCATATGAAAGCTCTGAAGTTTCCCTTTATTCATAAATGTCCAATAGGCAGTTAAGCCTTTAGTTGTCCATCTTTTAAACCTATTATCTGTTTTGTTAGGAACAAACTCAGTGTCATAGGCACACCAGCGCAGCAATATCATGGAATCTTTCAAATTACATAATTTCACTACTTTCTTCCAAATGTTTAGGGATACATTTAACCAAGGGTTATCTATAGTTAATAATATATTTATCAGTTCAACATCTCCCAATGCTGCCTGAACTGGGACATCTTGAGATATAACACTTTCTTTCCATCTAGATTGATATACTGGATTACATAAACACACCAAAGATTTAATCTGGTCAGCATAATAATAATCACGAAAACAAGGCAGTGCCATTCCCCCCTTTTCCCTTCGATAGCTGAAGTGTTTTAAATCTAATTCTGTGTTTCCTCCCTTTCCAGATAAATCTTGAAAATAATTTATCCCATTCTAAGAAATGCTGTATTGGTATAAATAAATATAATAGTCTCGGTACAACAGTCATCTTGACTGATTCGACCTTTGAGCTCATGCTTAGAAAGGGGATAAGAGTCCATCTTGATATGTCACCTTTAATTTTTGCAACTAGAGGAGCAACATTAACTTGAAATAATGGTGATAAATCTTTTGATAAGATTACTCCCAGATATTTCATTGAAACCGATTCCCAATTGAGACAAAAATTCCTCATAATGGATCCAGGTGGCTTATAATTAAACGTGAGAACCTGGGTTTTCTGTATATTCACCTTATAACCTGAAAATGATCCATATGTCTCAAGAAGTGACATCAATTCTGGAAAAGACTGGGTTGGTTGCTTTAGGTAAACTAAAATATCATCTGCAAAGGCAGCTACCTTGTGCACTCCTGTCCATATTTCTATACCTATAATTTTGTCATTTTGCCTAATCCACTGGTTAAGGGGCTCTATAAATAGGGCAAATAGAATAGGGTTAATTGGGCAGCCCTGACGTGTTCCTCGTCCTAGAGTAAACTGGTTAGAAAGATCACCATTCACTTAATTCTCGCTAATAGTTTATCATATAATGTTTGAATAACTTTAATAATAGATTTGTGAAACCCAAATCGATTCATAACCATAAAAAGATACTTCCACCTAACAGAATCGAATGCCTTTTCAGCATCCAATCCTACTAACAAAGCTTCAACATTGTGCTTGGTTATATGGCTCATAATATGTAAAGAACGCCTAATATCATCTTGAATTTGTCTTTGCCTAACAAACCCAGTCTGATCTAAATGAATCAGTTCCGGAATAATTGTATCTAACCTTCTAGTCAGAATAGATGTAAATAGTTTGTAATCAACATTTAAGACGCTTATAGGTCTGAAATTTTCGCACTCAGTTTTATCTCTACCTTCCTTTGGTATAAGCGAAATTATTGCTTCCCTCCAAGAGGGGGGGGACCATCCCACCTTTTAATATCCAATTGAATGTGGCAAGTAACATAGGGGTCAATGATTCTCTAAGGGATTTATACCACTCAGAAATGAGACCGTCGGGGCCTGGTGCCTTGTTTACTTTCAACCTCGTAATAGCGATATTCAATTCCTCAACAGTTATTTCAGATAACAGTCTCTTATTGTTTTCTGCAGAGACTGTAGGTAAATTCAAAGAATCAAGAATTTTTGTCCCCTGAGAATCTGCACCTGTTTGTTTCTGGGAGTACAGATTTTTGTAAAATATCTCAATTTTTAAGAATTTAATCCGAGCCATATTCAATTTTTTTGGTAATAGGATTGCAAATCTTGTAGATCAAATTATCCGCCTGTTGTTTACATAATCTATAAGCCAAGAGTTTAGTAGATTTGCCACCCACTTCATAATATTTCTGCTTAGTAAATATAAACTTTTTCTGTATTTCTTGCATGTACAAATCATTAATTTCTTCCTGTGTCTTTTTAATCTCTTTTTTCACCTTGGAGTCCAAATTCCTCATGTGTTGTCTCTGTAACTCCTCTAGATGTTGCTGTAATTTACTAAGTCTCTCCTGCCTAATCTTTTTGAGTAATGAAGTGGTCACAATAATTTTCCCCCTCATCACAGCTTTACAGGCATCCCAGAGCATAGGTGGCGAAACCTCCCCATTATCGTTATTTTCCAAGTACATGTTAATTTCTGTCTTCATCTGTTCTTTAAGTTTATTTAAAATACTAGAGTTTAATCTCCAAAGCGTAGTCCTTGCTTTTCACGTTAAAAGTCAAATAGACAGGACTATGATCAGAGAGATCTATCTTGCAGCACTTGACCCTGTTCCTGTCTTTACTAAAAATAAAGAAATAGTCAATTCTAGAATAAACCGAATGAGGTGAAGAAAAATGGGTATAAATACGACTAGAAGGATTAAGATCTCTCCACACATCCATGACTCCTAGCTCTTTCATAACCATATTAATTTTCTTACTTATAGGCTTGGATTAAATTGAACCACTCCTAGAAGAATCCAATCTAGGATTCAACCTAACATTAAAGTCTCCTTCACAAATTGTAATACCCTGTGAATTAGTAGCCATTAAATCAAATATATGTTTATAAAAAGACCAATCTGACCCTAGAGGAGCATATACATTGAGAAGAGTAACCAAGGAGCCCTCTACATTTCCTGTTATCATAACATATCTACCCTCTTTGTCTGTGATAGTAGATAAATGTTCATAGTTTATTTGTTTTGATATTAGTATTGCCACTCCTCTCTTGTGGCCAGATTTATAAGATGATGAAAAAACATGTTTAAAGCCTGACCTATTCAGTTTACTGTGTTCTACCTGTGAAAGATGTGTCTCTTGTAAGAAAGCAATCTGGGCTTTATCTTTTTTAAGTTTTGAAAAATTTTTGCTTCTTTTAATTGGATTGAGCACCCCATTCACATTAAAAGATATCACCTTAATATTACTTAACATCTTTTCCCATTAACGCACAACTTAACCTGCATCTATATGGAGCTAGGATTATGACAGTACTATTTGAATTTGAATTGTGTAATTTAATAAAATTGAATATTATGTAGCACTTTACATAGTTCTGAATTTGATTTTTTAAAACTTGAATATTAAACATTTGAAATTGAACACAACTGAAAATGTTTTCATTCCAGAATTTTATAGACATGTATTTTCAAACAGCAGATTTTTCATTCTGAAATTTTAGACTGCAAGTATCCAGTTTTTAAAAATACAGCTTCAAGTTTTCAAGATGAAGGAGAAATTCAGAACATCAAATTCAATATTGTAAATTCAAAGTGCAGAAATTCAGATCGTACAGAAAGTAGGTCAGAGGCCATCCGCAGGGTAGAGTAGAGGGTCTCAGAAAAGTCGAACGGAGCATTTCGGCCAATTACAGAGCTGCAGTTGTTTTTCTGAGGCGAGTCTGTGCTTAAACATTTATTAGCTGTATTTATATGTTAGGTTGGCTTTTTCAGCACTTGAAACATTTGCCTAAGTTTCTCTATTGTTTGTTTTAAAATATATTTGGTGTGAAAGTGATTAGCATGCTACTGTGTCTACACAGGACGAGAGCGACGTGACAATAAGCCCACTGATTATAATCAGTAATATAATGTCTACACTGGATGCAGGCGCCATGTCTATGCCGGACGCGACAGCGCTGCGTCACAACAGCGTCACAACAGAAATAATGCGTCAGAAATAATGGGAATTCGTTTGCTGTTGGGGATTTGACTTGTTGTGTCGGGCCGTGTCGCATTCAGTGTAGACAATTTCACTGATTATAATCAATGGGTTCTTGCCGCTCTATTGACTAGTACAGACGCGCACTGTGTGAACATGAATAAATGGCTTACAATAATGTGTATTGAGCGGAAATTAATGGTATAATGCGTGGGCGCATGAACCATTGTATGTGGGTAGGGCAAGACCCATCCAGTTTATAAGACCAATGATGTTGGGCCCGCTCACTTTTACAGTCTCTAATTCAGCGCGTCTGTTCACTTTTCAGAGCGCCGTCAGTCAAAACCATTCTACTTGAGAAATGCCCTAATAAATATAGTCAACAAACATGTAAATAAGTATAAATAAATTATCAAACTGTGTGTGCGCGCGATTCGTTCCTCAGCTTCTTCTAATCTGTCATTGATTTTTTGGATGTCCTCTTTTAATTTCTTTCAGCTGATCTGAATTGTCTCTCCTAAAAATCACGCAACTCTTGGAGGATCACAGCCAGGCTGACGGTCTCTTCGAATTCGCCGGCGCCTCCCTGCTTCAGTACAGTATCATCCGGGTAGACATTTAATGGCGACTCAGCAGTTTGGCCCCGTGCTTCTTCTCTCTCTAATTTTTCGGATTGCAATTGTTTCTTTTGTTTTATATATATATAATCATTTATATATATATAATCAATTATACAGTCAATTAATGGATAATGGTTTTAAAAATAATTTTACAGTAATTCCAAGGACAGATTTCCATTTTCATGCCAGGAACTAATAATTGGAATTAACAGATTTCAACAATCAACCAAACAACTTTGCAATTTAAAAGAGTCTCAATGGGAGAATAATATTTCTGAGACATCAAGTGCCATTACTCAAAATCAAAAGCACACAGTCTCTCAGCTGAATCACAGCACACACATGCCTGAGGAACAATAAGCTCTTAGATGTGATCAAAGTTGTACGTACAGCCAATAAAGGAGCCAGCTTCTGTGCATCCCTGGTGAGAGGATCCACAATGGCTACCACGTCATAGAACACCTCATCTTCACGCTGTGCCAGTTGAAGAACGCTGTTGAAAGACACATCTGGTCAGCTTGATACATTGGTAGTTAAAGTAAGTGTTGCATTAATGAGAAAAACTGAAGTAGAGGTTTAGCAACTGATATTGCAAATGGACTACTTCAGTGTCGCAAGTAGGTGTGAATAGCATAAATAATGACAAGAGGTTGATCATAGCCATGGCAACCCAGTTAGGTGGCGGGGGTGGGATGTTTGGATATGCAGCTGACTCATACTTTTATTGAGTTGTCTGACCAATTTGGACACACAACTTGCTATTTAATTTCAGACCCATTCCAAAAAAAAAAAAAAAAAAATCAACTCAAAGGCATGATAGCAGATACCACCATTACGGAGATACTTTTACAGCTTATATATGCAATGTGTTATTTTCTATGGTTTGCAGTCATAAAAGCAGCAAGAGGGTCTGGGGTAAGGTATCATTTGCTTTTCAAAATGTAGAAACAGCTGAAACACTGTAAAGAAAATCTTTAGCTTTAGCAGTACTGCACCTGTGTTTATCCTTCAGAAATTTGATGTCTTTTCTGGCCTCTCCTTTAGGTGATGCAGAGAGGAGAGCGTCTACTTTCATGATTAGATCACTGGCCCTGTGAAGAGAAATAACATGTTTCGGTTTTCCTCTCACAAACAAATAATTTTACATCTACAGACATATTGGCTTAGGAAGACAAACAAAAGCAGGGCATACTTTTGGGAATTCAAGTTCATCTGCTTAATCTTGGATTTAATCTTTTCTGCTGAACTTTGCAGCGTGATCTTCTCTAGCAGATGAAAATCTTCCACACTGAACTCTTCTTCATCCAAAAGGCCCAGGATCTAGTGAAGACGTTAACCACATTGTTAGTTACAATTGTAAGTTCAGGGAACATCACAGGCCGTGGCTCCAAAGTGTCAGTTCATGCGCGCTTACCACCTCAAACTTCTACACCCAGAACCCACATAAACGCCCCATACCCAAATGAGAGAGACAGTCATTTATATGCATGCCAAAGGAAAACCATTTTTAAAGCTAATCAAAGCAAGGCTGACTGCCAGATTGTCGTTCTGGCTTTTAATACCAATGTGTTTTCACCCTGAAAGTACTCTTGATTTTTTAACACACGATATGAATGTTAACCAGTGTTCCATTACTTGCTAATTTTGTTTCGCATCTTTTCAT
This sequence comes from Ctenopharyngodon idella, assembly GCF_019924925.1. NCBI lineage: Eukaryota > Metazoa > Chordata > Actinopteri > Cypriniformes > Xenocyprididae > Ctenopharyngodon > Ctenopharyngodon idella. Next base: position 20,598,359 of record NC_067228.1, read on the forward strand.
TTTTCATTTGGCTAGCAGACCATTTCATTTTTCAGAGCAAAACTGTTACATTTACCCTTTTGCAGTTTTAAGCCAATTAAGCTCCAGCTAAAAGAAATTAATTATAAATACTATTATATTATATTACATTATTATATAAAATTATTATATATAAAACACTACTGTAATATTATATTGTTTTATATAAAAATATTAATAAAAGTGACAATGAACATTTACATATTTATTCAATGATTTTGTAGCGGATATAAAAAATGTAAAATACTACATTTACTATCTTATGAAACCAAAGGAAAAAAAAAAAAAAAAAAGGAGTAGAAATTATGCAACCATAGCTCTTTCAAGATGAGAATAAATTCTGCAGATCACTTTAGTGTGTTGGAGAATGATGGGACGTGTCACTGCTGTTTCAGGCTGCGGCCCGTTTTGTGCTTGTCTGTCAACATAGACTCTGCTGAGAAAGCACAGCAATATGACAGTTCGGCGGTTCCATGTGACCTGTGACCCCTGCAGCAGAGGTTGCTGAGTGGACACTGGTGAATTACCGCCATGCTTCATCTCTCTCCTCCTCTCCTCACAGGTTAGGACAGGCCAAGCAAACGGCTTAATACTGAGTCAACAAAACGAGCGGCCCTATGTGAGGGACCAACTGGTGAGACCTTAGAGTTCAGACTATTTATCATCCAGATCAGCAGTCTGTACCGTACGTCATTAGGCTATAAATGATTTCATAACTCCTATGGAAATTTTCTTGAGGAGTCTAAAGGAGGAGGGGGTGTTTGTAAATCTCACCCTGCCGTTGCTGACCACAGCTCCTTGTCCAGCTTTCAGCTTCAGAACTTCCTTACAGTACTTCTGCTGGCTGTGCAGGAAGTGCACCTCCATCGTGTTGAACTTCTTCTCAAAGGCATCATGGTCCATACCCTACAGGAGATCAAACACACATTTAACACTTAAATACCTCGAAAAGGTGACACATTCATTAATGCGGAAAAAGGTATAATTTTCAGGAGCCATTACTCCAGTCTGAAAGATTATGAAGGATCATGTGACACTGGAGTAATGGCTCCTGGAAAAAAAAATGCTATATTTGTATAATATATATATATATATATATATATATATATATATATATATATATATATATATATATATATATATATATATATATATATATATATATATAGCAGAGGGAGGGAGAGAGAGAGAGAGAGAGAGAGACTCTTCATTGTCACAGAATAAGGAATAAATATTTTCCTGAATTAATTCACACTAACGATACACTGTAAAGGGTCGAATCTTGTGCGACCTTGGGCTTGGACCGGTTTGAACTAAGTGTAGTAAAAAATGTGGAAAGAACAAATCGATCGGCTCATTAGTTTGTTTTTTGATTACACTGCAATGAGAAAGTAGTCAATCAATCAGTTATTGACAACTAAAGGGGGCACATTTGTGCAAGTGCAGTAATTAGAGTATTTTGAGAGGAGTATTAAATTGGCTAGACCAATGAAAAATGTGTTGCCATTGGAGACCGTGTAGCACTAATCAATCATTAAACATTTTCATTTATCAGACTTGTAATGAAAAAATGGCTTCAGTGCCGATAACAAATCTCGGGTGTATGAGCTGCGTGGAGTCATATTATTAGTGTTTCCAACATTTGGCCCTTATGAAAAGGAAGGAAATGCTAATATCAGCATAACACCTTTCCCTTCCATCCAATAATAGAGCCATTACAGGTCTCAGGCACAAGCTCTCAGGGAACCAAAAAAACTCTCTCTCCAACCATTTTCAACTAATAAAACTCAGGAATAGTGGGTTGGATGGAACACTTTCTCTTATCTTATACGTTACAATGGAAATAAATAGAGGGAACTGGAGGGAGAAAGACAGAAAGAAACAAAAAAAGCTCTCCTTGTGCCTGACAGACAAATCAATCTTTCCGAGAATTGCAATACTCTGTCAGTAAGACCCTAGATTCCAGTTGTGGTTATATACAAGGTATAGGGCAGCCATTCCCAGAAATTGTCTGTAAATCTGAGAAAATTACATGTGGTTGAGTGGTTTCCATTGGATGTGGCGATGGGGTGAAGACACAATGGAAAAGAAGAAAGGCCTTGCTTGTGTCATTTTACCTTGGTGATGACAGGAAGAAACAATAAATGTAGTATTTGATGTCAGGTGCTTTAATAGAGACAAGGGTTCTAGATGGTAGTGGGTAGACTGCAAGTGGTATGACACAAGCTACTATATGGTAAGAAAATGCTTTAAAGGAAAGCAATAAGCCACAAGAGGCAGTGCATTACTATAATTTTTTTAATAATTAAAGGGACCAGAAGCTTTATTTCAAAGAGTTTTATATTATAACTATGGTGCACCATATCAGCATCATATTGGTTAATGCATGATATTTGGGAGTATTTTTATTTTATTTTATCAGTATCGATAGATATTGAATATATATATCTGTTGATATTGGATGTTTAATTGTCTATGCACATTACCCTTGTTTTTACATTCTTGTTCGCCATTTTTCTAGCAAGAACCGGCAACACAAATGAGTTAGGGCTCATGCTGCTTTCCCCTACATATAGAAGAGAGAAACATCTCTGATGCACGTTAATATTTCAATAACAACTAGTCGTTCAGTTCGATTTCATACACACTGCGTAGAATTTTTGTAAATGCAGTTGTCACTACCTGCATTTTTCGGGTGTTCGGTTGTAGAATGCAGTTGTTACTCTCGTAAATGACTGAATTGTGTGTGTACAGAACAGGATTAAGCACTAAAATGTGAACTGACAACAGAATTGTCAATTGTCTGCCAACTGAACTCAAAGTATAAAATAAATTAACAGGAAAAAGAAAAAAAAGACAGACAGGCTAGAAAAGAACAGGTTTGTTAAGATAAATCCAACTCAAAGCGCTCTACACATAATTCCCCATTACCCACACACAGTATTTCACACTCCACTGACCTGTTTAAGTAAGTGTTTAATCTTGGTGCCTTGTTTGAGGAGCTCAACATTTTCTTCTTTGAGGAGTTTTAGGGTGAAGTCGAGCGTGTTCTTGCTGCTTTGGGTGAGGAGAGAAGCCCAGACGGCTTGGTACAGAGCGCTGTTGTCCTCCGTGGGCTTTCCACTAGGGTTATTGATCACCCCGATACGACAGCTGGAGCTGCTGGATTTCTGTGGATCAGAGACTCTTGAAAAGGAGATGACAGAAAACCAGTGACATTAACTATGTCATTCTGAATGTTGTGAATGATCTGGGTCTGATTACTTAATGAAATTAATCATCATACACAGATTTTGGGAGTAAGACTTATTAACATTGTTAATGTTACTTGTATGTTAAACAGTTATTCAGCTATATAAAACATAAGAACATATTTGTGAACTCAAAGAATGATTTGAGAGATTACCTAGATTAATATCTGGGTTGTGATACAATAACAGTAATTTGTAAAATGTATAGTTATTCAAAAATGTGATTACATATGTAAGAAAATATATAAAAAATTGAGCCATTACCACTGGATTTTGTTCATTAACCAACACCACAAGAATGCTTTCAAAGATTAATCGCTGTCAGATTAATTACTAAGATGCACGTGTGCCTCTGCTCTCTGAAGATGCGATTCCTGTGGATACATCTAATTGGAAATAAAAACTGCAGTAGTTCACCATATGCTTCAAGGCGTTCCGGAGCAACTGCCTCCCAGAGGGCTGTTCAATATCTGCTACAATCCACACGGTCACTCCATGCAACACCTCCTCCTCTATGAGAGAAAACAATGTTTCTTAAGAATAATGCTTTTTAGGAAAGTTTGGATAGTTTTTGAGCTAAAAAGTCTACTTGTATAAGGTGTGTTACATTATTGAAAGTACCATTATTAAATCAACATGCAATGTTAATTATACTAGCAGTACTGGCAGTGCATTGTCAAACACTTCACTGCTGGCTGCTAGTATGCTACTTTATAAAATAGAGCAATCTGAATAAAAAATCCATTATAAAATAAAAACAAAAACACATTATAAACTATAAAATCGCCTCATCAAAAAAAAAAAAAAAAAAATTAGATATGACAAAAGACATGACTCACCATCTCTGGTGAAATACTTCATTCTCTTAGAGACAACTGCAGTTTTATCTCTGGAGTCCAAGTATGAGAATATAGTTGTGTCATCCCAGTCATCGGCAACTATTTGTTTAATGATAACCGAAATGATTAAGGCAGTTAATAAGGAACATTGAGAAGATATTGTTAATGATATGTTGATAGTGATGTGACAATGTTATTGTGATGAAGATTGCAGTGTGATTGTGACAGTGATGATGGTGAGGTGACTATGAATAATATTGGCACTGGTGTGGGTCAAGTGATCATTAAAGGGCCACCTGGTGAGGCAGTGAAATCCAGATATCGTCTCTCAGAGTTCAGAATCAGAGGATTTATACGGGGAACTACATTGGCCTGCTCCATCAGGAAGTCCACCACATCGACACTCTCAGTGAGTTGACCCTGTATATGACAGGAATCTCCTTAGAATTTGCTAACCAACCAGATTACAGACACGTGCACAACACGTTAAGAGCCTTCACTGTCTTTGTGCCAGATTTGAAAACAATTAACTTAAAGAAAAGCAGTAAAAGTAATAGTTGGCAAGCAAAAATGATACCGCACCATAAAGACAGATCTTTGGAAGAAGTTGGTAGTTTCCATGATTCTCTGCAGCAGAACCGTCTCCAGCTCTTCTGGGTCCATCTCCTCACTACTGAGTGGAACACCATTGAACAAACCCACTGGTAGGGCGCCTAATCCACTCTTCCTGTAAAACGCTCCTCCGGCCTGAAAAAACACATAATTGTTCATAAAGACACTGACATCTATATGTCCATGTTTGCCTAGAAATCTTCAATAAGCAGCAGTTTATATTTACCAATGCTATGACACATGCAATGTGCACTGAAATTATTTTGTATATAATTCTCTGCAAATTAAACTGGGACATTTTAACAGAAAAAGTACCTACTGCAGTTTTACCTGGCATCTTTGTAATAGAGCACATAACACTACGTAGTAGCATTACCTTTCTGTTGTCATCATAGTTTGAATCCACTCCGAGAATTCTGGCAGCATTTGCTTTTGGAAATTTCTTTTTCAAATATGCAGTTATTGTATCCACAGAAAGAGTCTCCCCGACTTCCACCCTGTTATATATCTGCATGTGACAAAAAAAACTCACTAGTATATAATCATTTAGTCTCATAAGGAGAGGAGTCTAAAGTCTCTGGATATTCTTTCTTTCAGTCCATAAAACGTACATTTTGAACAAAAAACCTGTGCATTATAACTGAATATATCTGTTATAGTACATAATATGGACCAAGCTTTCAAATATGACACTTAATGTGAAGGAGAACCCTAAAGTAACATTTAAGTCATTTTAATTTAAAAAAGTCACAGCAAACACAAAGATACTCACTGACACCATGGACGTGAAAGCCTGTGTTTCGTCATACTCCTCTGAGATATAGTTTAACAGCCTAAAGAGAGCAACACCTGCATCCAAATATCCATCAACTTTATCATCTGCACTGACAACCAGTACAAACCCAATCCTAAGAGACACAGAAACATAAATGCCTATCAAATCTGACATAAAATCTCAACTACAATCAGCAATGAACAGTACCAAAGGGCTCATGATAATATAGTAAAGTTTGTTTGCTGAATGTTAAGTAGGGATAATGTCTGCTGCTTATTACAGTTACTTACCAAATAGATAAGTAAAAATGGACATAAAATATTGATTTGAGTTGAAATTATATTTGATAAGTAAGAAACCATAAAGTGATATGAAACTATCACAGCTATATAAAGAATTGCCTGTGACCATGCACCATTATACAGTTCATTATATCAGAATCACATATTTCAGAGTCATGTAATAAAAAAAAATATTAAGGCTCAGGTAAAATGTATTAAATGCTATTATTGAGTACACATACCTGAGGGGAATGTTATGTTTGTAAAAGAGTTCTGCTAATTTGACCAGCTCAATGCTCTCTTCTTGTGTTGGGTCAAGAAACAATACCTGCAAACAGTAAAGAAAAACATTTTCAATCTTTCAAACGATCACAAAACAATAACTTTTTTTTCTTAGCTTTTATTCTAAATACAATTTAATTAACATTATTTACTATGATAATCTGATCAATTACTCTATCTACACATCAGAAAGCTCACAAATTGGAATCAGAATGAACAAATTCACAAAAAACAGGTCTGCCGCAGTCCTAAAAAAGGGGGAAATCAGGTGATAAACATCCCTGCATAAAGCTGTGCAGCTAGATTAACTCGGACTATAATTAACTCACAGGCAATTTAACTCACCAGGTTAAAGAAGTTACGGCGTATTTGTCGAATAACACCAGGAAATGTTGCTCTGAGGAGCTCCTGGACACTTGAGGGCCAGTGACGATACATGGAGTCCTTCTCAATATCATTAACCCACTAGAAACCAGACAACAACAGGCATTTGTTAAATTGTGAAAGTCTTCATGTGAACAATAAACGCTTATTTTTTCAGCAGCTTGGGTTCCACAAGTATTTTTCAACTATTTTCTGCATTAGAAAAAAAGTAAACAAACCAACCAAGATGAATTAAAACATTTGATTCGAAGTTGAATTTTTTTTATATTGATTTTTACTTCTAAAACCAATTTCACTATATAGACCTCGAGTACCATTTACTTCCAAAACTCAATTGTTAAGCTCTACAACTACACTCAAATAATTAGCGTCTCACCATAATGGATGAGTGGCGGATGTCCAGAGCGTAGCTGTCTTCTATAGTGGTTGATGTTGGTATATGCAGGAACTTACTAATGCTGCTTCCTCTGATGCCAAGGTTATGAAGACCTTCGAGGATCTTAGCCTCACCTCTGAGAATGTCCAGGATGCTACAGAGCAATTGAGAATAAACAAATGTACAATATGTGATTAACACACATAAAACATGTTGGGGAACGTTAGTGGTGCCAATTACACACTACAACTTTGAACAGCACACAGAAACCAGTTGGTAGAAGAATTATGTACTGGGATGATACCTGAAAGGGTTATGAATGTCCAGGTCAACATGTATTCCATTTATGAAAAGACTGGCATCTCCAGGATGGATCCCCATTGACTCACTCAGCCTCTGCAAGGTAAATATCAGGTCAGATGAAGACAGCTATACCATGACCTTGAATTAAGTGGGCTTTAGTGACATTTAGCTTTTATCCAAAGCAGCTTCCTGTTTACACATCACAGGTTCAGTCCCTCCGAAGTAACCTGGGGTTGGGTGTATTGATCAAGGGTCATGGCTCGCTTCTAATGGGGCTTGAATCAGCAAGCCTTACCCATTAAGCTACACCACCACTTTATGGACTTTATTTTCAGTTTTTTATTATGGACATATGATATGCGGAAACATTCCTAAATTTTTTATAATGGATTTATCATCTGAGAGACTCAAGACACTCCTGAGTGTGGACTATTTTTCTAAAAATCAATCAGAAAATTTGGGGTCCATTTGGCTGCGCTTGAAACTTTTTTCTTTTACAGTGCTCATCAGAAAAGTTGTTCAAAAAAACCTTACCTTTTGATTATCTTCTATTTCTTTTTTCATGTTGTGGTTTACGGCCACTCTTGTCAGTGATCTGTGGGGACAGTAAAACATGTACAGTGAGTATCAGCTCTAGCCAACATCCCAGAACAGTCATAAAAACCCATTTTAATCTCAGAAAACCTGTTCTCTTTTAGATGCCATATCGGCTATGCTGACAAACAGTAAACCACAGTAAGTCTGACTCAGCAAATTCTGAACACTGCACATAAAGCTGTCTAGAGCAGCAGTGAAGGAAAGTCACAGTCACACATTAAAAATGACCTACACATAATGCATATGCATGCATTCTGTGCCGTTACACATGCAAAACAGCATAGTGGAATATTCTACAACAATAACTGTTACAGATACTACTAGATGTAAGCATTGTCAAAAATGATTTAAAAACAATGTTAAATTATTGGACTCATTAAAGATGACCCCTTTAGAATGCAACCATTTGTTAAAATATATTTTCTTTCCTCTTTCTGAGTTCTGATGGAGGGTATTGCAACAAAGGTAATGGTTTCTGCCTAGGATTCTCTCAGAGACACCAAGAGTTTTTACCTCGCTCTGCTGGGGAAATTTTGGCTAAGGTCTTGCATCAATTTGAGAGAATCAAACTTTGGCACAGTCATGATCCGAGAAGCTGCCTGGAAACTGAGGTCTATTGGAAAGACAGAAAAGGCATTTTAAAATCTTTTTTTAAAGAAGACAATAATTCATAAATAATGTCTGCAATGTAAGATTTAGTTAAAACTGTTTATAATTAAAATATAAATCTAAATAGTTGACTTAAACATAGTTATGATTTACTTACACTAATTTTTTTGAAGAATCTAAAGTTGTTCTCTTCTATGCAATTACACTGAATGGGGACAGGAGCTTTTGAGCTTCACAATGCAAAGGCATCATACAAATATCACAAAAGCAGTCCATATGACATATCGAATTGTAAGTCATGCCCCAAAAAAAGTCTGCCCTAACTCTCCTTCATGCATTCATGTAAAAGCAGCGATTCTTGATTTCAAAATCTGATATTATCATTGAATAATTAATAATAATTGAGCTCCATTATTAAAATTAATTACAATTGTAATTATTACAATAATTAAGATCCATTGTTACGGCATTCTTTTTGTGTTACAAGAGAAAAAGATCATCATACAGGTTTTACATCATGATGAGTACAGTGTCAATTTTTATTTTTGGGTGAGACAATTAAGAAACTGTTTGATGAGTGAAAATATTAGGAATGTGGTTGCCATGCAGCATCATTTTTAAACTAGCCTAAAGAGTCTGGGGAAAAAAAAAAAAAAGAAATCACCGGATATTACAATTCCACTCCAAAGGTATTACAAAATCAACCGACCGTTTCAATAGCCACCATGGAGAGCTCTTCACGTCAAGTAAAATAAATTGCTTCATTTATCCATCAGCACAAAACTAATACGGCTCTTATTTAGCCATTTTTGCTGGACATCTCACAGTGCAAAACTGAACTTGGCTGTGGACAAGAGCATCTGTTCAGAAGTCTGAACAGGAGTAGGACAGATCGCTGCAGCAAGCAAAGGGTACAAACTGCAACCTTTCTACTGCTTCCCAATTCATCAAGTGGACAGTTCTCTCCAGGAACCATGTGGATCGGTTTAATCTCACTGGGTGACGCAGCACACAGTTTAGAACACTGTAAGAGAGTGCCATCAATAACAGAAGCCAGCCCACCTTGGAGCTCCCACACTTTGAGAGGAGTCATGTCATTGGTGCTCTCCAGTAGATGCTTCCTCAGCTCTCCAAGTTCCTCTTGAAGCTCTGGGTGAGACTTTCTGGAGGTGAAGGAGGACACTGTTCACATAATGTGCACTACAGCACTTACCAAAAGTACCATGGTACTTTTTTGTGAATAAGCACAATGCAATGCAATATTCATTTTGATCTTTGTCTAGATATAGTGCTTACTTCAATTTCCCAAACAGAAATCCTTGGACTTCTTCATTTTCATCTTCATTATCGGAGGTGACTGATTTGGATTCTACAAAGAAATGCAATTTATTTGTTTCAATATTTTTAGCTATTTTTGTTTTTAGCTAACTACTTTTTTCAAATAAGTAGCTGCACTACCTAAACGTTTGGGGTCGGAATCATTTTTCAATGTTTTTGAGAGAAGTTTCTTATGTTCACCGTGGCTGTATTTATTTGATAAAATCAAAAATCATTCTAATATGCTGATTTGATGCTCAAGAAACATTTCTTATTATTATCAATGTTGAAAACAGTTGTGCTGCTTAATATTTCGAGGAAACTGTGATAGATTTTTTTCAAGATCTTTTGATGAATAGAAAGTTCAAAAGAAGGGCATGTGAAATATAAATATTTTGTAACAATGAAAAAGTTTTTACTGTCACTTTTGATTAATGTATCCTTGCTGGGTAAAATTAAATTAATTTCTTCCAAAACAATTCTTACTGACCCCAAACTTTTGAGCTGTAGTGTAGTTTCCTAACACTGGCTGACTAACATAGGCTGTTTCCTAACACTGACTATTGTTATTATAATAAAACTGTTACTGAGTTCTGTAATTTATTACCTTAATCTATCCATTCTGTTAAACAAAACGCAATTTGACATTGCACAATACCTTTAACCTGCGTGTCATCAACGGCTTTGTACTCAGTGCTTTTAATTGCCAGTTCAACACCATATCCAGACAGCAGCATCCTTTCATTTTTCGGCTCCTGTGGTGAAAAATCAGTTTGTGGGGCAACAAATATTATTAATATGTTAAATGGCACAGACTTCAATAAATTCATATGTATGATATAGTTTACAGTATATAAAATCAAGATAAAGTTTTCAGTTGCACAGCTGACAAATACAAGCGAAACTACAGTGCTAATACTCACAGACACAAAGTGTCGTAACACATAGATGAGTTTGCCCTCCTGTGCCCGCTCTGACAGAACCTTATGAAAAGTGTTGAACTCCTTGGTGCCAATTTCAGCATAAAGAACAGCTACAGGCAGGTCTGTCCCATTGACTCCTGGGTATTGGTGGTCAGACTTGTATAGGTAAGGTCTTGGCCTACATAGCACACACAAAAGTGTGTAAAAAAGAAATGTTATGAGAAACCAATTGGTTTTGCTATGAAACCTAAATTATCACCAAATATCTGAATACAATATATTGTTGGTTAATGTTACCTGCCTGCTGCTGTCTTCAAGAGCTTCTTCATATCCTTGGTGCTGCAGGCTTTTTGACCATGGACAACTGTGAAAGCAGAGCAGCCATCCGGAGGAGGTTCATCACTTGCTATCTATAGAATAAAAAGAAAGAGTTAACAATACTGTCTATGGTGTAAAGCACATATTGATGGTCATTTCAAAATAATGCACTAAAATTAAAATGAAAAGAAATAAAAAACTTTTACGCATTTTGGTGGTGGTTGTTCAGACAGAAGTGTCAAGCAGTTGTATTTGTCTAAAATCATTATTATAATATACAGAAGAAAAAAAAACAACTCACTTGTTGGAAAGCATGTACAGCTGGTGAGTAAGTCCTGAGAGACAGAGACAGCTTCAGCAGGTTGACCTGAAGATCCGTCAAAAATTGTCCAGCTTTCTTGATGATCAGGTTATAATACGACCGGACAGACTCTAAAGACAGGAAAGAAAATATCTGCAAGGTTCAAATCCACGTGTAGATCAAGAAAACACCATCATGCATACCAACCACTCAGTGAATTATAAATCATTGCAGAGAAAATGAAATGTCAGTCATTACCTCCGTTTTTGTAAACAGTTAACTCCTTCACAGTATCGACAAATTGCCAGAACTTCTCGTCACCATCCTCTCGGATGAATTCGCTGCACAAAATTAGTTTACAAAACAACTAAGACACAAGACAAGCATGAAACACAATAATGCATACTAAAAGTAAATAAAAGTTTTGTGATAAAGAGATCATTTTAAGAGAAAAATAATATTAAAGTCACCATGAAATCAAATTTGACAGTGGAATGTTTCAGCATTTATTATAAATGATTTATCCATGCACATCATTTAGTTTAAATTCATGAGCCCTCGTATTCTTTAATCACAATAAATTCTTCTCCCTATTGCAACAACATTTTTTCTCTTCTCTGATGATGTGTTTGCTGGCGAGAGTGCGAGACAACCTGTCACTCACATGAGATCACAGCAATAGCAAACCACAACCACCCATCATCCAACAATCCTATCAATTCCCAATGGACAAGATCAAGTCCTGCCCTATGTTTTTTCTTATTCGTTTCGCACGGATATACGTCCCAATAGAAATGAAAAGACTATCGCAACTTCTGTTTCATGCCGACTTTTCATGCCAAATTTGTTGCCATAAGACATGCAATATTCCATCTAAAACTATTTTTATAAATATTATATTGTATAATTACTATATATACACAATTGTTATAATTCCATTATAATTTAGAGACCACATGGAATATTTACATTGTAAATGCATTTGTCACACAATAAGAAATGGTAACTAGTTAAAAGCAGATGTAATATTCACTTTCCATTACACAATTTGAACCTAAAATCTTGATTAAATAAAGTGCAATAAACAGACATTGATTTTTATGCATGAAGTCAGCCATTTAAAATGGAAGGGTAGCTAGTGAGAAACTAAATTGCAGGATAACAATTACAATTCCAGCCTACCTTGTTTCCAGCAGGAGAGGGGTCATGGCCCATTTGGCCTGAAGACTGGCGATGACTCCTTTAGATGCTGAGTGGACATGCTGAAACCTCAGCAAGACCAACACAATGAAGACCACCCTCATGATCAGACACTGCTAAAAGAACATTAAAGATAACACTATTATAATTTTAATCAATAACATTAAGATCCATTGTTCCATTACACAATGATTGATGGATTATTTGCAAACATTTAAATATAGCTAGAAATGTCAAAACATCAGAAAATAAATGGAGAAGTTGTCATAAGAGCTAGTATTATTGTTTAGTGCTTCATAATTGCTTTAGTTTTTAAACTATACCTCAGAGACCTTTAAATAGCCTAAATATATTTAAATACAGGTGGAAGCTGGCTTTTTTTTAGCGGGATGGTATTTCAAATTTCAAACAAAAATTATTTTCAAATTACTGTCAATAAACATCAGGTTCCAACTGTAACAACTAACCCCATAGCATCTATATTAAGACAACACACCCTCACTATAGATTAAATGTTTGTTAAACGAAATATCTCTTTTTTCCAAGACAATAACGTGACAATAGACAACAAAATATCTCAACAGAAAATAACTTCCATATTCACTGGAGCAAAAACTGGGAAATTATCATTATTTTTTCATTTAAGTTTTTAGTAAAAGCACATACAGCAAGTCTAATCTGTCCAGTAAAACGCCACGTAGCTACAATGTAACGTTATGTGTCAGTTAGATGCATAATTGTTGCATTTTTTACAGACATCAGCATCACTGCCCGTTTCATACAATTTATGCAAATCAGACAAAACAGACTATGATTTTGATTGGTCATTCTAACAAATGAAGAAACAATAAAATGGGAAAAAAGCATAAAAGACATGTTTCACAAACGGTTCAATCACTATTAGCGTTTCTTCCTGTCTAAAACAACACATTTTTCAACAACAATAAACCGCGACCTGCCTCTGTGATATGCACTATAAATATGTTTCAAAAACACACCTAAATCATCGGACACTGAGCCGCTATATTACCCGTCTGTTTCACAGGACGCCGCCATTGAGGGGTCCTGCATCTTTAATTCCCTCTTCCACATATGGGAAAGCGAAACATTGATTCCGCTTGAGTAAAAAACGTCAACATTTCAGCGACTGGCAAGCCTAATATTTTAAATAAAGTTAATTTTAGTTATTGTAGCAGTGAAATATCTTACAGCCTTAACATGTTTTAGAAGTTGTACGCAAGAGTTGGTTGTTCAGGCATTTTCATGGACAACTAGGAATGTAACGGTAGAGCTCCTGAAGATTTGAAGTTCACATTAATGTTATGAACACACAGTGTTTTTTCCCTGTTTGATTCATTTAACTTAAAATATTGATATAGCTGCAAGTTACGTCTCATTAATTTAAGTTAAAACAAATCACATATTTGGCTACAACTTTCATATATAGCCTATATAAGTTATTGTAAGTAGGATAGCCTAGAAAAAAGTTATTTTGGATTATATGATTCATTCAGTTCTATGCAATATAGTGTTTGGAATTGCTAACCTAATGGTGAAATGCTCGTGTATTTACATGAAGCCTATGTATGTAAATAATTGAATAGTTCCTAGTTCATTTTTTATATTAGTTCAATTATTATTGTTAACATTTATATTGAATAGATTGTTACTGGTACTTTAAATCAACGTCATATATATAATTTTTTTTTTTTTTATGTTGCTATGAAACTGCTTTTATATTAAAATACTGCATGGGAGATTACATGCATTTTATTGCATTATAACCTACTATTGCATTAGATATTAAATTTAATATTTATAGGCTAGGCTACTCATTTAAGCGAGTAGCCTATATATTCCTGGAAAATAATTACTTTGTAGAAAGATGTAGTTACATATTTGGGGTAAAATGTGGAGAAATCAACAATAGTATATTTAAAGGTGCAATATGTAATATTTTTTGTTCGCTAGAGGTCGCTAGAGGCCTATTCGAAACAAAGGTGTAGCTTGATGACGGCAAGTTTGAGTGCGGAATTTTGGGACATGTGATCTTCACCACAACGGCAGATGGAAAAGAATCAGGATAGGACTCGGGAAGAAATCATGTTCATGGATGAGATTCACGTTACTGTAGTATGAAGCAGAGCAGGACCGAGTGTTGTTGGAGCTGAACGAGGCCGCTGGAGCGATTGCGCAACACACGCCGCGAGCAGCGGAACTTTTATTATGACACGGTCGCCGGAGCCGCTTCCGCTTTTCCGGTCATGAGTATGAGGTAACGCAGCTCTTATCATATTAGATACATTTGAGTGTGTTAAAAATTATGTTATGACGTTACTCTGATTGTTCGCTCAGTGGCTGCTGTGAGACACTTGTTGCACACTGCAGTAAACTAGATCGATTTTACAATATCATATTAAATGCTGGATGGCTTGTGTTGAAAAAAAAAATGGCATGCAATTCATTTTAAAACATAATGTATGATGGAGAAAATGCTGTATTACTGTTACTAAAAATAAAGCTGCATCTGATTATACTATGTTAGCTACTTCACAAAATAGTGTTTTTCTCTGCGGCATGGTAAAGCATAGTACTCACAAAAAATCAAGAAAATTAGATTTAAACAAGACTAAATGTGTTGAGCTATATAACAATAATTATTTTTCTGTCTATAAATATATCAAAACAGTTGTTCCCTTGCCTATTAAAACATGTAAATATTAAAGCGTCTTTGGTGTTTCCATGGTTTCTACAAAATAAAACCAGAAACCGAGGGTAATGCGGGTATGAAGCAATTGACAGGCGACTCCTCACACGTCCTGGAGCCTTGGTTAAAATTGCAATTTTCTCACGATTTACAAATAGTTGGAAACATTTGGGATATTGTAAGTACTCATGTGAACAAAATATATAACACTGGCCTAGTGGTTTTTGGATATTTTACTGCAAAATTCTTACATATTGCACCTTTAACTCGCACTCTCATTAATAAACCAAAGGGGGCGCTGCATAAGAAAAATATGAATTTGCCCTAGTACAGAGACGTACCTGGCAAAATTAGCCTAATGGTTAAACCCACATGTAAAATACAAATCATTTAAAAGAAAGAAGAAAAAAACACTATAAACGACTATAAAACTACTATAAAACACTACATGCCCATAGTAAATTTGCAAGAAAAAAAGTTAAAATGTGAAATATGCTGCATGAAGGAAAAAAAACAACATTTAAAGATAGGCCTACCTACACATTTTTATAGTATGGATGATATAAAGAATCAATGTCCAGTTATTAGAAAATGATAGCTATTGAAAATGAAATTACAAAAAAGTAAATCGTTTAACCTGAGTCTAAATATAACATTAATCTGCAAAGATATAGGATTAAAATCTAATTTGACAATTACAGACAGACATGCACATGCAAAGTAGGCTATAGTTCGTTGTAATTCTCCTCCCTGGTAGTAAAGACCAAGGAATTCTACAAATTAACAATAAATATATATGTCTATCTAGTCTGTAGAGGTAGAATATCCATAAAATGAGCAGCATAAAAAATAATTAAAAAAAATAAAATTAGACAGTAGAATCTGTTAAATTATAGCCTATGCGTGCTTCTCGACCAAATTGGCTCCAAATTATGATACAATTCCCGTAGCATTCCTTTAGTATTTTCCCCAAAGTGATATGGCACAAAGATTGCATAGCGCAAAGAACTGTGAAGCAAATAATAACACGCACACCGTGAATTCTCTCAGTAGTGGTGACACTTTATTGCTGAATATACCAGAGCACTGGACTGGGACCAGGTGCAGATGAAATTGTTCGCGTGCAACGAAAGAGCTCGTGCTATAGTACTGGCGCGCCAGTGTCTCTTCATTGAGGCGCTCGCGTCTCATTGACATCATTCGCATCATCCCGCTGATGCGCGTCGCGGGATGGATGGAGAACACAGACTCATCGCGATTCCGCAGAATAAAACAGACCAACGAGACACTTCGAATCGTTTCATTTGCACAGAGCGACCAGACGTTAGTACTTTAATTCTTATACTTTATATTACCACGATGTTCGGTCCTTGAACAGCATTTGGTTATGCAATTTATTATGTTTGGTGTCTTACACTTTCTTTACAACTTTGTGAGAGAGCAAGTTTGATGTGAAGACTTGGATGTCACACTTTCGCGCATCTTTTTACCATATCAACATGTGGCATGGGGCTTTTGGGCTGGATCCCACGCGAACGTCCTGGAAGAAAACCTGGAGAGGAGATCATGATTCACACTAATTGCATGAAAAATTTCCATGTGTTAAAATGAATGATAAACCTAACAAATGGATTTTCATCCCAATTTTAGCCATTCTTTTTGTCATGATTGGGTACCAGTATATTTGTCCGGCAGGCGGTCAGGCTTGCCATTTCAGGACAGGAGACAAACTCGTGAGGATCGGTGCCCTTCCCACTCCAGACCCGACCACCGATGACCTATACCGGGAGCAGGACCCAGAGGAAGACAGCCCGCCTAAATGTGCTAACTTTACAGAGCGCGATCTGACACGCGATGTCGATTTCAACATCAGGGGAGATGATGTGATTGTGTTTCTGCACATTCAGAAGACAGGAGGAACCACCTTTGGCAGGCACCTGGTCAGGAATATTCGCTTGGAGCAACCGTGCGACTGTAAAGCGGGACAGAAGAAATGCACATGCCACCGGCCCGGTAAGCAGGAGTCCTGGCTCTTCTCGAGGTTCTCCACGGGCTGGAGTTGCGGTTTACACGCGGATTGGACTGAACTGACCAACTGCGTGCCCGTGATTATGGACAAAAGGCAGTCTCCAAAGCGCAAGAGGTAACGCGCCTCCCTTTCTCTCATAAACTAATCCAGAGAATTCATTTGCCGCTCTGTTGCTTCTAATGAAGGTAATGATGAAGTGTAACATGAGGGTGTTTTCACACTTGAGTCCACTCAGATCTCTTTAAGTAGACCAAAATTGTTTTCACACTCTTAAAAAGTGAGTTCAGATCTCATTAATACTATTAGGCTACTACTACTAATACTAATAAATAATGTAGTTATAATAATTATTATTAGCTACTATAAATATATTGAAATTATCATACACTAAAAAATGGTGTAGAAACAATTTTCACTCAGAAATTGCTAGTAAATTACAAAGAAATGGCAAGTAACATTGAATTAAACAAGACATTTTGAAGAAAGACTAAAATAGTATTTTCTTGTAAAACATACTCCAATAATGTTTGTTTTATTTACTTCAAAAAAGTAAAGTATTTTTTAAAGTGTAGGCTTCAACAGTAATAAATTTCAGTTGTAATTTCATTACTTTTATGCTACTTTAAGCAATGAAGTTTGAGGGAGTTTTGAGACCCCTTTAATTAGTTATGTTTGCACTCACATTGACCCTGTCTTAAAAAGTAGACTCAGATCCTATTTCTGTCCATGTTGTGATGAGTTCTCAGTTTACTTTCTATAAAAATATTGCCTTGGGGATCTACAATTATTATTATGAGGTGAATATTAGTGCGAAATAATAAAGCTTTATGTTCACAATGCACTCAGACTCAGACTCCCAGTTTGATTTAAAGTGGTCTGAGTTCATTTGGAGCATTCACATACAAGCTAAGCCAAAATTCATGCTGCAACCACTTTTGGACCCCTGAAACAATACTTAAGGTAATTTTTTTCCTCTGATGTATTACTAATTCTGGACCAGTTGAATGAGAAATGATTTTAACCACAGAAGCCAATCAATCACTCCATTGTTTATGATCATACTGTTGGTTAGTCCACTGTGATGGAGAATACAGTGCCTACAAAAGAGATCTGGTGCCCGTTGCATAAACCGCTAAGACTAGTCTTACAAGTTAGACATCACGTTTTTTTCTTTATGACTGTTTATAACTTTTTTAAATCAGTTACATAAAAACGTAGATTAGCTTAATTTGATAAGACTGAATGCTCCTTGACTAACTGCTAGTGAGTTATACTAGATCTTAAGACACTGTCTTAACATAATGGCTATGTTTATGCAACTGGCCCCTGCGCATTATGAATTCTGTTGTGTCTTTACTAAATCCAAGTCCCTTGTACTTTCCTAGAGTCCTAGTCATCCATTATGCCCTTTACTCCTGTCTATAATGCAGTTTTTTTTATTAAGACTCTCACTTTATAGAAGGTATTTTAGTCATCTCTACCTTTAAAGATGAATCTACTTCACATACGATTTTAAATAGATATTTACCCTGTCAGAAAATGCAGTATAATTGGGGTTTTCATTGCCTGTGGACCCTCTGTGTTACTCAGTGATATTATTAATGTGACTGTGATTTTATCAATGTGACAGTGATATTATTAACTTATCATCCAACATGGTTTATGACAAACGCATGACAAAATGGCAAGCCTAAAATGCTATTTTTGTACAGTCTTTGTGACCACAGCTCTCTTTCTCAGATTCTGTATTCCCGTTTAAATGATGGAGAGACCGCGCTGTAATGAACTTTAAATGAGGTATCATAAAGCCGAGCCGAGCCGTCGAGCATTCCCATCTATAAATCTGACAGTGCCAGTCTGGACAAGCAAGCTATTAAAAAGTTATTTTAGTTGTTTACTAAGTATAATGATGGCTTAATATTGTGGAAAAAATGCAGACTTTCACTTTTATAAGTGCCTGCGAATAAAAGACATATGTGTTTTTAGTGCTTGCGAATGTTCTTGTAAATGGCATATAAAATAGCTTTATCGTCACCTTCGGCTACTTCCTGATCTAACGTTAGTCCATGAATTATGTTTGACACAACTGGCTGTGTCCGTCATATCTGTTTTGCTCTGTTATCATGATAAACTCAGTTTTGGCAGTTTTTCATTAATCAGTTGCCAAGCAAATGGACCAAGTTAATTAGTTGCTTGGCCTGTTTATATGGTTCAATGTATTGTAATGAATGAAAATTGCTCATTTCTGAGTAAACACAATACTGAATGTGAGGAACAGCTGTAAAAAAAAATGCATGTTGCCTTTAAGA
Source organism: Ctenopharyngodon idella (assembly GCF_019924925.1). NCBI lineage: Eukaryota > Metazoa > Chordata > Actinopteri > Cypriniformes > Xenocyprididae > Ctenopharyngodon > Ctenopharyngodon idella. The sequence goes on from NC_067228.1 coordinate 20,617,790, forward strand.
AAGTTTAAAAAGAGGAAACATTCGTTGAATAAATTCACACTTGTACCCCAAACCTGCAAGACCTCAGCTATATGATTCATCTCTGCAGAATCAGCCAGCTCATTCTGGGAGTTCACAGCCTGTATGTGACAGAGAACCAATGCCCAAATGAAACATAAATCCATCGCTGGCTCGCTCGCTCCGTCCTTTCAAAATGCTGCTTCGCATTGCTTCTCTAAAGATACACCATGAGATGCAAATAAATCTCTTCTGACAACAGACGCTTTTGCTCTCTGAACCGCATGTACTAAGTGGTGACTGTATGAAAATTTTATCCTGATACCCAGCTCTGTTTATTTCAGTTAAGATGGATCATTCTGTGCTTGGAGGAGGTTTTTCACAGACATATGATTTTTTGCTGTGTTTAAATGCCAAGTTCACACTTGAAACTTGCTGCACTCACAGTATTCCATAATCTAATCATCCAGATTAGTGTAGCAGTGCAAAGAGATTGTGCAATTTTTTTATTGTGAGCATGCAGCCGATGGTGGGTTGGTAATGTGGCAGCCTGGTTTCTCAGGCATGGTGTGGCCTTTTCAGCCTGGCACGGAGCACTGCGGGCACATCGCAGGAGCCTGAAAGGTCAGCCATGCCAGAAAAGAACAAACAGACACTATTAGAGTCGATGAGAAGGAAGAGTTGAAGCGATCTCTTCAGGGAGAGTCTTCTCTTCTTCTGTGTCTTGTTCTCGATCGATTGTCTTCTACAGTCAAGGGTTTCTCTTGCAGGTCAAAACTGTCAAAGAAGCAACAGTGAAAGAATCTTGCTGAGCTGGTTTGAAATAATAAAGTAAAAGTAGTCAATTTTAATGCACATTGATCACATTGCTGATCTTATTGTACAGGATACATTAGTTATGCTGCGTTCAACTTGTGACGTCATGTCCTCGGACTCGGAATGTAATTATACATTTTTATGGGAACAATATCAACGCCAAAATGGTTATGTGGTACAAGTTGGAGCTTTCAGAAAATTCAGAGTTTACAAGTAATTGCAAGTTCTACGAGGACGTGAACACTTTTTGAAGTCAGAATCTTGTAAGAACGCACCTTTTTTCCAAATGTAATGCAATGCCAACTTTTCAAGAGACAATCAATTCCCCATAAGTAAAATCAAGTCCCACCCAATTTTTCCACATTGAATATCCTATTTCACTCAGAAATACAACCTATTGCGTAAGTAAAATGGGTTGCGAAAGGTATTTGAGTTGTTTTTAATTAAAGATGCTAATCTTATGATAACTGACCAACCATATAACACCACAATTAAGATCAATTTCAGACCCAACAGGGTTTTATTTTGGTGCAATCCTCACGTATTTTATACCCAAAGGCATCACATCAATTTAAATTATGTTGTTCAGATGATAAAGCCCCCTGATATGGAAAAACCTCTGACTAGTTTTTTTCACCTTCTTTTCTTGTTCTTTCATAGTTCTGCCTCTCTTCAGGACCGCTCTCTGCCTCTTTTTATTTTAGCACTAATTAAATTTGCCAAGTCCCCTGACATTATAACCAAATGGAGTTTTTGGGCAGTCACGAATGTGCAATCTGCTGAAATGAGATGCAATTAACTAAGCCAACTGCACACAGGTACTGAGATTAAAGGCACTGCAAATGATCTGCACGTGTTTACAGAAACAGACTCTTAGTTTGCATTTATATATATATATATATAAAAAAACACCATTATATAAAAAAACACCAAGACAGCTAAACCATAATTAGGAACACAAAAGCATTAAAACGATTTTGTTTTTCTGCTCAACACTGATTTCATAGTGTTGTCGCTTATTGGCATAAAGGTCAACAGGCATTTTACAAAGTTTTAGTGCACATTATGGAGAATGAGGTTCTATTTTGGCATTTTACTGTTCCTTACATAAGATTTCTAAATATGACTTGAGCGCCTCCCTCACTGAAAGTCTATTGTTTTTTTGTTTTTTTAAATTCTGTTTTATTGTTTGCTAGGCATAAACCATATATCCAATTGATTCGAAGCATATCATTCATGTCTTTAGCAGGGTTTTGTAGAATTTAGAATTTGCTCCCTTTCAATTCAAGAGCATGAATTTAAAAATGAATTATGAAGTTGATTTGACAGGAAGTTGATTCGGAATGACAAAAAGGGGAATTTACAGAACTGCAGTTTAAAGAAACCATTCATCCATCCATCCATCCATCCATCCATCTATCCATCCATTTTTTTCCCAAAACTTTCAAACTATGCTTTGTCAAGCCAACATTTAATGTTTGTCTTGACAAACTTTGCTTTTCTAGTTAAAAATGAGTTTACTTACTTTATCATTTCTTTAAATTTCAATTAATTGTAATCTACTTTCTTACATTCAAACCATATTTGCCATCTCAATTCAAAATCAGGAATTTAACTGGAATTTAAAGGCATTCTCAATTCAGTTCTGAATAGCACACAGCCCTGGTCTGCACCAAAAATGTTGTGAGAATAGTTACCAACCAATGTACGTAGGCATGGGGTTTTGCACACTAATTAGGTACACATCTAGAATGTTTTTTCTGTGAAAAAAAATGTTCTATTGTTTGTTTCTACTAAATCTGTCCTCTGCATATAGTAAAACAGAGTCACTTTATCCATTAACACATCACCTCATCTATATTACAACAGTCTATTTGCGTGCACGCCTGAATGTGTGTTAAGTTTTCATGGCTTTTGTGGTTAGGGTTTTCACGCTAATGTAATGAGACCTAGAAAAATCTCCCATTGTTCTTATGAAACTAACATTCAGTGCTTCGAACAGTCGAGGTCCACCGCTCGCCCTCAACAATTAGAGTACAAATAGATTCACAAGCTCCTCATTTCCCAGACAATCACAGTAATGAGTAACCTGCAGCTGCACTAATGGGCCATTATTACTCACACGAAGAAAGTGATGACATCCTCTTGGCACAATAACACTCTTTGCATGATATTTTATTCATTATAGTCAACACAGAGACACAATTAGGAACTGTCAGCGTCTGCATGGGCTCAGATCAATACTGAGATGTCATCGCCCATCTTTCGCAAACAAAGTAAAGCGCTTTTTCTTGTCACCTTTTAAATTCTTCTTCCTGTTCCTCCTTGTACACATCACTCCTTCCTCCTTCTACACATCACTGCGCTTGTTAGATAGCTTCTGTTGTCATGTTCAGATCTTTTCAGCTAGATCTGTCAGCTCTTGCAGGTTCTCTGTTTGCATGCATGGGGCTGCAGGAACTAAATTTGTTGGATTTACAGCCTGGAGGGACTTGCTCAAGCCCTGTACATCTTCATTGGTATGGGATGTTTATTAGGTGCAGGGCTGAGCATGCTCTTGTGGGCTAGACGCGGTAGGGTCTGGAGATTGCTTTCACGTGTCATTAATCCAGGTCGCCATATTCTCTGAAGCAAAAAGCAAAAACTGTAATCCAGTTGCTATGATAATTATGTGCTAACAGGAAAGTTGGTGCAGTCAACTTCTGTTTGAGCTAGAGTCTAAAATATGAATAAAAAGGGCTAAAAGCCCTTTGAAAAACAATGTGTTGTTCGAAGCTGCATATTGTTAAAATGCTTTTGCTACATTTGGGGGAAAATACAGTTTGCCATATTTAAATCACACAAGCAAAAGTGCTGCTATTTCAAATCCATGCTGATATAAACAGCATGGTTATAAGTGTGATATAGTTTTCATACAATAACAAAAAAAGAATTATAAACCTTGGACGAGCCAGGATTTTTTTTGTGTTTGTGTTTGTCTGTATGATTTTGGCTTCCAACCATCATGAAAACACAATAATCTTGATAAAACGATTATTGTGCCGCAAGATAATGTGCTGTTCCCCAGGTGGCTTTTTGTACACACGCTCTAAAACGGAGCAGAATACGGACAAGCAAAGTATACTAGGCATCTGGTGCGCGCCTAAAGGTCAAATACATACAAAATTGTCAAAATGCGGGGCATGGCGACGATTTTGTAAACACAGTCAGTTATGTTTAAGTGAATGCAAACAGCTGGGAGAAAATAGGATGTGTAATATCAGTATATTAGATCTGTGCATTAGGTCTTAAAGTGACATTAGCCTAATATACTGTCTGTGTCATTAATTAATCAAACAACAAAGAGAAAATCCCCCACTTCTCTTAACTGAATAATTTTAGCTTTAATAAGAATCAATATATATTTAATTCATACAGTGAAAACTATGCTGTGCTTTATTTTACATGATTCAATTTCTGTAGTCTATAATTATTATTATACAGCCAGTAATTATCTGGGAGATATATATCTATATTTTTTTTTTTTACTTTAGCCTCATTTATTATTATTATTTATTTATTTATATATTTTGACACAGTGTAATGGATTCATCTCAAAAATTTTCATAATTAAGTCAAGCAGCTCGGTGAGAATGATTTAAAATACTTATGATTACATAAAGTGTTTGCCTACTTGTGTTGTTTAATTTATGCAGTAGCCATAAGTTCAACCTCAGTTAATAGTCATTGGGTTAATTTGTTTAATTCACTTCATTGTGTGCTTTCTGTTAAACAAATTTCGGTAACACTTTAGTATAAGGAACACATATTCACTATTAACTACGACTTTTCCCTCAGTAAACTACTAATTTACTGATAATTAATAGTTAGTGAGGTAGTTGTTAAGTTTAGGTATTGGGTAGGATTAAGAATGTAGAATAAGGTTATGTAGAATAAGGCATTAATATGTGTTTAATAAGTACTAATAAACAGCCAATATTCTAGTAATATGAAACTAGTTAAAAGACCCAAAAATAAAGTGTTACCCAAATTTCTTCACCTAAAATGGTTAACAAACCACAGGTTTAACGTTTTGTTACCTCCTAATAAGCTTGTTACCTCCATATCTGTCACCAGTCCTCAGGACAGGAAGTGTAGCTACATTTCCTCAACCTCATGTTGATGAAAATCTGTATAGGCCTAAATCTTGAGAGGTTGAGGCGTGCACTGTGAAAGCTACTCAGTGTAATGAGACAGGTCTTGCCAGAGCAGACGCTCAGCTCTTTTGACACTCTGTCAAAAAATGCTGCTATAGCATATATGACTCTCCAATAGTCTAGTTCTTGGCCTTTTATTGGCTGCAGTCATAACTTAGCCTCGACTTATAGCTGATGTCTATAGAGACTATAGAGAAACAAGAAAATATTATTATAGTTTATTGGACACGTCGTAAATTAATACACTTTAAATATAAGATATTTGTTATGCCGTAAAGTCTTTTTACCTGCTACAATCACACAAGAGGGTTGAAAATAACTTTCTTCGTTGCTGTCAAATAACAGAATGACAGACAGATTTTGTTTAAATGGATTGTAAGTAAATATCCACTTCATCCAGCGCTATTTTGTTTTCTGTGTTACAAAATATACCGTTGTTTACTGATTGAGAAACTACTCCAAACGATTCAGCGCATTACACTGTGAATGATTCGCGAACTGATTCAAACAGTTTTCCTAAACCGTTTAACCGATTAACTCAAATGAACGGACCCATTCATCCGCGGATCGGACATAGTTCTGATTCATTGTCAACATCCGACAGAAAACGTGTGACATGACATTTTTGCCTAAATATTGTTGACGAAAAATTATTCTTGGCTCCATATATGGTAATTTTCATCGCCAGGTAATGTAAGAAGAACTGGTTTGACAGAGGTTTTATATAGACTACTGGGCTGGCTCAACAGTTCATTTTAAGCGTAACGTTAAACGAGAAATTCTGCCACTTGGTGGCATTGTGGCAAGTTCAATCATTTATTTCATTTTGACCACCTAGTCATATAAGCCATGGTTTATATGTTAGTTTTATGAAAGTTAATGTTTACCTATCTGTTCTCATAATTACAGTACCATAGCAGAAGTTGAAGTTTCACTGCAGGCTTTCTGCAGGATCAAGCTGAGCACAGTGTGATGATGTTAAACATAGATATTAATTTGATAATTCACATTGAGATGAGTCGAACATGGAGGTGAGGCCTGCTGGGAATAACAGTTTACTTCTGAAGTCTTTGGAATATAGACTACATGTTTGTACTGTGGCGGCCTTTATACTCTGAGCTGCAATTACTGCTATTTGTTAGAAGACCATGTACCCCAAGTAATTACCATGCTGCACTCCCCAGGTTCATACTTGTACAGTTTTGTAGATTCTGATGCTGATTACCACTGAAAATTATTTTAGCCTTGTTCCTTGTGTTTTAAATAAATACAGGCTGTTTTTTAGTAAAATGCACTTACTATGGAAGACTATGGGGCAAGACATTCAACAGTGTTCAAAAGCAGAGATGTAACTTATATTTTTGCTAATATTAATTTTTCTGCCAAAGTGATATTTAAGCTATGAAGTTGTTTAAATGTTGTTGTTTTTTAGTGCTGGGACTGTTATTCTTGGCGGATAAACTTCTGGTTTTGTGTTACCAGCATAATTCTTGTGGGTTGATTTTTCTCTGTGTAAACATTCCCTTTCTGGTATCCTTGTGGGTTAAAATTATTTCCTGTGTTAAAAAGCGTATTTTGAAGCCAGAAGATTTCACAGAGCTTTCTAGTTATTAGATTCAGAGTCTATTCCTGGGATCTACCAGAATTGCTTACAAGAGTATTTGAAACAAGATCTCTGAGATATCTTTCTAGCAATAGAGCAGACATGGTAAAGTGATGATTGATTAGATGCTAGAGGAAAATCTTTTCTTCTAGTCCGTCACATGATAAGAACTCATTTTGCGTGGTTACTAAGTCTATACCAGTCAGTCTTATTTTTATCGTCTTTTATTTTGAAAGGATGCCAGTGCAGTGCAAATTTAGTGTTGCACTCTCCACCACTCTCCTGAAGCCCTATTTATTTGACAGATTGACAAATCAAACTGTGACAGAGAAAATGCCAGCTCAGAGGCTTCCTGCGTGTTATTTTTCAACTGTGATCAGTCAGGCCTGACCAAAGGTATCTGTACAAAGTAAGTCACTACAAGCGTGATTCATCACCGCCACACGGTGAAATGTCATATTTCCTTATTTGGCGTGGCCCCACTGACAGGTAAATGATGTGGTGAGTGGGCGGGCGGCTGCAGGGAAGGGGCCAAAATAGAGTCCCCTTCATAAGATCAGCAGACTTATAGATGACTGACCTGTCCTGTTCAGCTCATCTGACAATTTTGATGTACCTTACAGGATAAGCCCCAAAGATTTGTGTACTTAATATGAAATGCTATTTGGTTTATGTGAACACCATATTATATGCATTATACATTGGCAATCAGGTACCTCAGTCGAATTTCAAGACGCAAATGTGGTGGCTCCCATGAGGTGGCAACCTGCTCCATACTCCAAAATAAGTTTTACACATAAATTAACAGACTGCACTTTTGACAAATATGAATAAAAAGTGTGTTCACTGACATTAAGTAAAGATTAATATTAGCCACCAAGTAATCACCTATCTAGAAGAAGCTGTTTTATTAACGTGCAGTCTGTTAATTTATGTGTAAAACTTATTTTAATGTAAAAAAACACTGAGAATACCTTTTAAAGGGATAGGTTTGAAATAACAAGAGGATGAGTAAATAATGAATTTTCATTTTTGGATGAACTATCCCTTTTAATGGTCTTCTCATTAGGTTTCATTTAATGGTGCTGCAAGTGATGTTAGCTGTTTCACCAACTTAAGTGAACCAATGAATTAGACCACCCACCACCTTTCTTCAAAATCCTTCTATCCAAAGATATGTCAAAAAAGCAGAACATCCAAAATGATTGACAGACCGAGAGCATCTCGAAGTCTTCTGATTGGCTAAACATCAACGTCCCTGTCACAGAGACAGGTGTGATTTCTACAGAAACCTATTTCGGTGATATTTGTATGGTAGGGGCATTTTATCATTTATAGCTTTATAGAGAAATGTGAGAAGCAGAAGCATTCAGTCTCCATTTCCTTTCAATGTAATCTCATAGGTGTCTAGGATAAATATATGAGATATTAAAGAGATTTTGATTTCCTATCCACAAGTTTCCTACGCCCCATGAGGCCTTGCGTCAAAAGTGGTACCGTCTTCCAGTCTACCGTCTACCGTCTTCCGGACAGTCGTTCAAGATTTAGCGATCCAAACTTGCAAACGTTTTGCCTTTACTTAAAGGCTTAAGATTCCAACATCAATATCTAAACAATGTTTTACAATAAAAAATGTTACAGTAACAGTAATTTATTAATTTGTGTCAGGAGTGCACATCAATCATGCTGAATCTAACTGATATTTATATTCACATAAAAAGAGAACACGTACCTATTCATTTGCACCTTCTTCCATTTATTTATGATCACAAGAATGCACAAAACAACTCCACTAAGGCTTTTAAATCCAAAGGCTTACATATTTATAAATATATTGATAAAATATCATATGTTTACATCACATTTCTGAGCATTTCTATTAATTTTCCTCGAAATTATGCGATGATTGCAATCCAAGGACATCTGAGCGATCTCTTCCGTCTATCTATACTGTTATCCTTTCAGCCAGAGCAACAGAAGGAGCTCATGAGCGAAAAACAGGAGTAATGAGTTATACGAGTTAACAGATATGTTACAGATATGCGAATGCATTAGTCCGGTATCAACAAAGGCACAGGGAAGAGACAGATAAAACATTAAACCAAATAAATGCCCGATTATAATCATATATGAGTCTATGTTCCTCAAGCATTCTCTAGTATTAACATGTGTATTTATTATCGCAACGATTAGCATAAGTAGCCTTTAGCATCGCATATTTGACAGTAGAAACACGACTGACCATGGCATGCACTAGCACGCCTTTGGCCAACAGTGGAAACGCATCGGTGACAGGTGAAGTAGCTACAGACAGCGTGTTGTTTATGTATTGCAGGGCCAGGACGCTCTTGTAGTCATGCAGCAGCATTTTTGTAGAAGGTCAGTAAAGTAAGGACAATTAAGGGCACGAAAATTGTTTATTATTGTGATATTATTAACTAATAAATGTACTAAACTAAAATGTTGTCCCTGAGCGCCGTTAAAACATCTCTCATTAAGGTTTGCAACTTTACAGAGTAGACAATAATCCGAAAAACACTAGCCTCTTCGCTTATTAACACACAAAATACAATTGTAATGCTACTTCCGTCGCTTGTACCCACGTTCTTTTTTACAGTAGCGCCCCCCGGAAACAGGTGGATAGGGCTCTCTCCTTTTTTGCGTCAGATCTAGCAGCTCTGTCACTTGAATGTGGGACCATCAAGGTTGTTCTAAAATATCTTTTTGGCATGTTTGGATATTTTCATGATATGTGTTGAGTGGTTTTGAATGCTGAGAGCTCAGTGCTTGAGAACGGGGTATGATCTCAGTGAGCAGATTGCCGTCCAGATTGCATTTAAATTTGCATGTTTATAAATAGACAACTTTATGTGACACAGATTACATTTGCATGACTATTTGATATGTCTGTCTGAACTAAGCACAGCACTTCTTAAAATGTATCTGATTTGTGTCTTTGAGTTTATGTCAGTTGTTTGATAGTGTGATCAAAGAAGTCAGCAACCTTCATGTGCAACCCTGCAGCTTCCTTACTTGAGAAATTGAGAATTTTAGGAAATGCATTTTGGATTATGTAACATTGTTTGGCAAGTCAGAAATATGTAGCTAATTTTTTTTTTTTTTTACATAAAGAAATTAAAAGTGCTTACATGATATATCAGCACTCACATGATATATCAGTCTGGAGTGCATTTCCCAAAAGCATCTTTAGCCAACTATGGTCGCAAATTCCAGTGAACTGTATTGGTAATAATGAAAAAAAAAAAACTCCACAGGAAGTGACAAAGTCACACAGTTTATGACAGATAGATTGTTCCACAATCCCCCAGGATATATTGTATTGATTGTAAACCTCCTCCCCAGTATATACTGTATTTTAAGTAATTAAATTAATCATAACTGTGTGAATATCCATTTTATTACACGTCGAGACTGAGAAAAACATAGACAGCAAAGGGTGGGGGATAAGAGTCTGGCACTATCAATAGCTAAATTCCTGCTCATGGTATCCTGGGATCTGTTTACTTTTATCTCTGCATAATCGTAATTAGTGGGAATGTTTAAAAAAAAAGTAATAATAAAAAATAAATAAATAATAAAATCAGCTTTTTGATCATTTTTATTTTTGGAATTGTGTTTTTCTTTTTTCCCGCTTTTTATCAAGGCTACATACTGTATGCCCTCATTTGGGAGCTTCAAAGGTTTGCTTGGAATTTTTTTTGCCTACAATCTAAAAATATATTTAATAATATGATGGCAACATTTGAGGTGTGGTGAACTGTATACCACCAATAGGATGAGACCAGGTTTGTTGGTGGTTGTCAAGTTGTGTGAAGTGTTTTTAAGCATGTTGCTTTGCAGTTGCTAGTGTGTACTTGGTTGGTGATTCCTTCATTGGTTGGCACAGACTTGCTGGGGTACAGATTGAATCCTGGTTGGGATACTGACTTTCGACATTTAGAGTGACATTTTTTAGTGCATGAAGTGAATTACTTGCAAAAGAATGCAAAATCAAAAGTTTGAATGTTTTACAACATCATACGTCTAGCAACTGTAAAATATTGTCATAGTACATTTGTGATTAATTTGGTGTCTTTGACATAAAGATGATATGTGCTTGAAAATACAGTTTTACTTTGTGTGAATATGATTGACAGTTTATATGCAACATTGACACTGTTATTGAACTGAAATGAACTAAACTGGGCTGAACACTATTGTCTTCGGTATAGAGCTACTTTGCAGCTGAAATTGAATTTGCATATAATTGATGAATTTTGCAAAATCAACACTGTTATTTTCCTGTTTATTACTGTGAAGCTGCTTTGAAACAGTCTGTTTTGTATAAAACGTGATATAAATAAACGTGGCTTGACTAATGCATAGTAAAAAGACATGGCGATGCATGTCAGATAACCGTGTTCAATTATGTTGATGCTAGTGTACATAATACATATATGTATGGTACACTTTTATTGTAGTACTTCTGTGATCACTTGAGAATATGACAAATTCAACCTATCATGTGCTTGAAAAGACCTTTTGAGTATTTTGTAAGAATATAATTGACAGCCACTCTAAAAAAATTGTGCTATATAGTACTAAAAGTGGTTCTTTGGCTCATAATCATAGGGGAACCACTTTAAGTGCTGTATAGCACCAAATCTTGGTGCTTCAGTGGTTCTTCAGCGGTTCTTTGGGATGACTGAGGTGCTATATAGCACCACTGCCATACAAAGAGCCTGTTAAGCCCCTTTAAAGGTTCTTTACGAGCCAAAGAGCCACTGTTGGTGCTGTTTAGCACTATTTTTGTTGAAGAAATAAAATGCGATACGGCACCTCTTATGGGTTCCACATAGCACCATTTGACAAAGGTGCTGTAAAGCACCTTTAAAGATATGGTGCTACATAGCACCAAAAGTGGTTCCCATATGATTACGAGCCAAGAACCACTTTTAGTGCTATATAGCACTTTTTTTAGGCTAAAGACTTAGAAAACGACTGCCTGATGGATTAAACAGTACTACCAACATAAGCTTCCTGCATTATTATGGAATATACAGTGTTGTGGACTAATCAGTGTTGTGTAATAATCACAAAGGAAAGTGTAGTCTGGTGTACAGACTTTCAGCTTGATAAGAAAAAATTGTGTGTGTGTGTGGCTGTACATCTCAGTAGGGGAGTGTCAGGGTCCTGTAGGGAACAGTAGTTAAAAGCCACTTTCCTGCAGCATGGTCAGTCATGCAAAAAGTGTTTAGTTTTTAATTGTGTGATGAATTCATTCTTTAGCTCAGCAGACGTGCATAGAATTGTTGTTTGACTCAAATACAGATACTTCATCTTGGCAGGTATTAAAGAGTGCAGATGACCACCTGAGGTTTGCCACATTGATGACAAGGAGGTGTCAAAATCAGGCTGCTTTATCAAAAAATATTATAAAAAATGTATCACGTTTTCCACAAAAATATTAAGCAGTTAAGAGTTTTTAATATAATAATAAAAAATGTTACTTGAGCACTATATTAGAATGATTTCTGAAAGATGAAACACTGAAAACTGGAGTAATGGCTGCTGAAATGCCATCACAGGACATCACATTACATTTTAAAATATATTCAAATAACAAAAAGTTATTTTAAATTGTAATAATATTTCACATACAATATTACTGTTTTTACTGTGTTTTGGTCAAATAAATGCAGGCTAACCGTGTCCTAACCAGACGCGATGCGAAAAGATTACAGCGACGAGCAATTTGACTGTCCACACTAGATGCGACGCGACAATGAGAAGCTATAAAATCAATCAAAAACCACAGCCAATCAGAAGAGAGTGTGGCAAGAGGCTCTCGGCAAGAGCACAGCAGACACGATGAAATGGGAAAGTACATAGTAAAATTCATAAATATTTCACAATTTAAACATTGTTTAAAGTACATACGGAGTGACTGAACCAATCTTTGTCATAGAATACACTTGTTTGTTCGCATTGAGTTGACAGTTTGAACGTTCTTGTGCCCATTTATTTATTTTCAAGATCTGAGGTGAATTAGCCAGTGTTGTTTTCATTACAGCTAAAAAGCTGGGGACACAGAATGATATTCAAATTCACGTTAGACGCTTTTAACATTAAATAAAGCACATAAACAGTATGTGATATATTATCATTGCCATACTTTGTGTTGCTGTTCCAGTCGCGACATCGCGGAGAAATAGAAACCGTTTCTAAAATAGAATATTCGCGTGTCGCCGTTGCGGCTGGTTAGGACAAAAACTCAGATTAACATGGAAAAGATACCTTTTATCGCGTGTCGCGGCATCGCGTCTGGTTAGGACAGCGTCAAAATTCGCCTTGGCTGCCCTTCCAACAACGCTGTACCATGTGTTCAAACTGCCAAGACAAGTTGTGGCAACCAATCGGAATCCTCTCAAGCGAGGATCTCTACATTCTGATTGGTTGCCGCTGAACCGCGTCATAGCTCATTACCATAAAGTTGACCTGACTTCAACTCTCCTTGACACTCTCACCGTCCAAGACGCGCCACGCTGCTCTCGCCGGAGCTCGCCGCCGGCTCACATTGAAAATGAATGACTTCCTGTTACTTTGACGTCCTCGCCGGCGGTGGTGTGAACGCACGGTAAGAGACTTCTTCTAAATGGTAGTGTATATCTACAAAATGAGCTTAAATTAATTTAACAAACAATTGACATTTTTTTCCACTTCCAGAGAAGTGATACAAAGTGCCTGTATGAAGTCATACATTATCTGACGGATATTAAAATATAGGTTGTGCAGTTTTCCTAGGCTTTGAATTTTAAATTTTAACATCAAAATAATCAACTTTAAAAATAAAGGAAATGAGTTTGTTTTCACTCTCTGTTGTCTGTTTTTCTGCCCACGTTAACTCATTTTTTCATTAACACTAGCATTGCAACATGGTTCCTGTGGGTTTTGAAGCTCGAAATAAACATAGATAGACGCTTGTTTATACTTGACTTTGATAAATGGTTTCTCGCTCTATGTAAAGAAGACAAACAACATGCAGCGGAGGGTAATACTACTGCTGCATTTAATTACTGCACAGCACTTGCAATCACAGCAATAAACCTGTCCAGCGCTCCTGTTTAATGAAGGTAGATCAAAGTTAAAGCTGTCCAGCAAGGCTTTCATCCCTTCTGCTAATGCAGCTCGCCTGGAAGTTGTCGGAAATATTCCACTGTCCACTGTCACTCAGTTTGGCTGGACTGAGGCCTACTGTTTTTGTCCTCAAAATTTGCATTCATGGGTTACCAGTAGAGATAGGGCCAGAGAAAGTTATTCGATAGCAAATGATACTTTTATTGATGATGATGGTGATTTTTATTGATGAAATGATGCTAGACTGGTCTCAAGATCCTTTTTAGTGGTTGTATGTCAGCTCTCCCATGTTCATACTTTTTGTACATGGGTCAATGACGTAATGCAATGCCGATTGCATTTTTTCAGTTACAATTTGGTTTAAATGCATAAAAAGATACCATATATATGTAGTACCTCTCCCGTGCATGTACTCACTTTAACCTTTCAAAAAACATTAGTTATTTGTAATTTTCTGTTATTTAAAGTGTTAAAATATCATGTAGTGCAACCGTCCAGCCATAACTTCTGTTTTGGAAATGTCTTTGAAATTACTCTAAATTTATTCGAATTCATTTTCTGCACTATTTGGCATGATTTCCAACGTGTTTTGTAATCCTCTATAAAATTTCAAAGCATTTGTATTTATATTTCCATCATAATATACAAAGATATTTGTCATCAATGAACACATCAATGTTAACATTTTTGTGGAAACTGTGATATATTTTATTTGTCAGGATTCTTTGATGAATAGAAAGTTGAAAAGAACAGCATTTATTTGAAATAGAATCTTTTGTAAAATTTTAAATGTCTTTACTGTCACTTTTGATCAATTTGGGCCTAATGTGTCATTGATGAATTAAAGAATGAATTAATTTTAACTTAAATGAAAGTAAACTTAAATGAAATTGTGCACTTATGTTTGCGATGTGATTCTTTTAATATAAAAAATGTTTATAAAATTGTGTTCATGAAAATTCTGTGAAATTTTAATAAAATCTGGTTTAAATCTATTTTTTTTAATAAAATTGATTGTTTATTGATCTCTTTAAATAGATTTTTAATGATATTTAAGGTCTTTGTGTCATTTGGAGCGACCACACATCATGTGGTGCGACCAATAATAGCAATAACTATTAAATTAAAAATAGAATATCTAATTTCTGTGGATGAAATGTGAATCACTGATACAGTATGCTTAAGTGAATGGTATTTTTTAAAACATTTGTATCAGTTTTATGTGATTTACAGGAAAAATAAGTGTTAAACTACATTAAGAAGGCAACTCTGAAGTTATAGAACAAAAATATAAGGTCATTCTTTACTGAATCTCAAAAGAACTGCAAATACTTTATTTCTAAACACTTTAATAACTGAGAACTTGTAAAAAAAAAAAAAAAAAAAAAAAAAAAAATATATATATATATATATATATGTTAAGCATGTTAAGGAAATGAATTAATTTTAAGATAAATCACGGTCGCACCACATGACATTTAAGGCTCTGGCCAATTCATCTAGATAAAAAAACACTAAAATCACTTAATTTAAAATTTTAATATGAATTTATGTGTACACAACATTCTTAATGTTTGAACAATTGCAATAGATAATATTAGTTTTTGTATTTTAAAATTGGCCTGTTGAAAATCCTTATACGTCATTGACCCACATATCAAACTAATTAAATTACAAATAATTCCTGAATGTTAGTTGACATCCACGGCAGGGATATAGTAAACTACTCATGCCGTACTACAAAGCACTAACCAGCATAAACCAGCTTGGACCAGCATGGAATTCATGCTGGTTTCTGCTGGATTTTTCAGCAGGGTTTTCCAATCAACATAACAAAACACAAAGCTAATTACGATTACTGGATGGGAGGTGCGCTACAAATAATGTTTAGTGAAGTTTTGTTCACGGATCAGCTGAAAACCACATAAGCTGAAAGATCACTCAGTTCATCAAAACCAATGAAGATCGTTTACAATCGAGAAATCTGTGTCCAAATACGTGTCCAAAAAACAATGGTACTTGCTGGTTAGCTCTGATATGTGGAGAAATGCTGTACTGATATGGCTGCACACATTTGGTTTGTTGTGCACTGGGCTGTTGTATGAAGGGCAATGCTGAGTTCAAGTCCTGGCGAGAACGACTTGATGAGACAGAGGGGAAAAAATCAATACTCTCACTGTGGATGGTTTGTAACAGGGCCTCCCTGAGTGGTGTCTGTCACACTGCTCTCAGAGGAAGTGCTGACCCCAGAGGTGTCAGACCACAGCAGGGATACTAGATAGTACTAAAAGATACAAAGACAGCACTAGATTATTCAGGACCACGGACAGGGATGTTTGAACTTGATTTAGATGCATTTTCTTCGCAAATACAGCTCTAGATGTCCCTGTAGAGGAATTTAAAGTAATGATGTTCAGATTATACACTGGCAGCTAGAAAATTAGGTTACATCTTATTGGATGCATATTCAGATATGTTCCAAAATTTGATCTACTGTTTGTTTGGCTTAAAGCTAAGAAGGATTGATTCATACTCCTTTTTATCACAGTCTTGGTATTATGGCTCCAATTGAAAGCTGCCGACGATAATGAAGCCACCAATATAGATGGTTCTGTCACTCATGATTAAGTGCTGTGTCATGCTCAGAGTAATTGCCTTTAATTAGCTATTGAGCAGTTTTCAGGGTTAATGGGACAACAGGTTGGTAGTGAATGAAATGTATTGCTGGAAGCTAATGATTTTACTTTCATTTTCTCTGAAATGATTTGATTAACAGTAGAGGGAAACAGATCCCCCTTGTTTGTTATTACAGAATCAATTTCATGGCTGGATGAACTTTCTCTGACACTGTTTTTGTTGGCCGAGAACAGTCCTTGCTCAAAGACCACTGAGCCACCAGACAAATTCTGTAAATCTAGCTTCCTCTCAGGAAATAATCTTCTTTTTAACACTTTTCATCCCTTAGACTCTTGTGACTCTCTTGTGAATTATTTGAGGAATAAGACGTAGAGGATAATGATGTAGACAATATACTGCCATGCACCAGTAAAGGCAAATTAATGGGCTTTTGGAATTGTACTACTCTGAAAAACCTGATGGGAAATTGTAACATTTCTTCAGTGGAATGTTTATCTTACTGAAAAACACTTAAGCATTACATACATTTATATATCACAACTTCTGATAAATGATATAGATCTTGTTTTTCCTTTGTCATGTCTCTTAAGATCATATCATTAGACATTTTCTGATTTTTCAGAAGACATCACAACAAACTCTACTGTCACTCCAGTGTTTCTCCAGAAGTCTATCCTCTCCACTTGAGTGTTTGATGAAGTTTAAATGTCTTCCGTGACAGGCAGCCTCTCCGTAAACACCTTATTTTCAAGCTCATATGTCTATTTTCTCCTACATTAATATTAAGACTTGGCCTTCACAGGCATTGAAAATGCAATTTCCTCTGTAGTCTTGCGTACAGCGGGGGAAAATTATTATAAAACAGTTGAAATTGAAAATATATGAGTAACAGCATAAATAAATAGATTAAACATAATTAAAGCATTTCATTATGCAGCTGCGACTTTGAATCTCCATCCAGTGTTAGAGATGAAAATTGGATGGTGATAATTAATGGGAGATGTAAATTGTACATATTTATGTATGCATTGCTCTTGGGGCGACTTGTCCAGCCACCACTTCTTTCATTTTTTTTTTTTTTCCCAGAAAAGGATCATACTTTAAATTTGCTTAAGGGTAATGAATCAAGCAAAAATTGTTAAGATGCACTATTAGAAATATCCAATGTCTGATTGGGCCAGAGTTTGTAGTAGTACAATTTAAATTGCAACTACATTGCAGTGGATATGAATAGGTGACGGTCACATTGAATGCAGTCTAAATTGGGTTAATTTGAGTCCATTCTAGGTAGTAAAGACTTGATCAGCTTGACCTCAAAGCAGTGATGAACTTGACATTTGCTGAGGCACCTTCTTGAACCAAATCATGCACTAACTACTCCTGTTAACATTACCTAAAAAAGAAAAAAAAGGATAAATAAAATTCATGTTGTCAGTTCAGAACAGAATGTCCTATTTCATTTACTTTTTGCCCAGATTGGAGTCCTAAAAAGCATTATGTGTCCCCTTTAAAGCATTAGATATAATGAACTAATCTGCAGAATGCGTCACTCACTGTGACGGATGGTTAGGACAGAAAGGATTAACATGGAACAGAAAGCTTTTGTCACTTGCTTTTTTTTTGTCATGTGTTACCTACAGTAGCAAGTTGTTCTGCTCTTCACATACTTAAGTTTTCACATCTGATTGGTGCAACACGGCTTCAGACAAGGAGGGACGTGTAGGTAAGTTCATGTCAACGTTTTGCTATGAGACAGATACTGTTGCGTTCTTGACAGCTTGTGAAAATGAACATGAAGAACGTTTGTTAAGTCCTTGACATGTGGAGGGTTGTCCGGTTTCTCCAATTTTATGGCCAGTCATCTGCCTATGTACGTCAGATCTGTCATCTCGGGCCAAACAAGCGGTCTAAATCTGGGTTCTGGATACATGAGTGACGAGTGTGAGTAATGAACGACCTCAGTGTGACGTTCCGTCTGAAGCTCAATTGAGCAGATGCACCAAACGCTGCAGGATCCGTCTGTGTCCATCTGGTGTGATGGCTTACGCTTGGCAGGTTAATTTGGCTCAGAACGAAAACTTTAAAATTTAATGATTAAGGACACACAAAGCTAAAACTCAACTTTTGAGACGCTGGACTGACTGTGACATACAAAACTAAATTTTTTTTTATAATCAATCTTTAAAAAAACATTCAGAATTGACAGTTTATTTTAACTAGTTTGTATTGTATCTGTATTAGGTTTATTGGGCACTTTGTATTTGTACAGGAAGCAGATTATCTTCCAAATTACATGCTTACATATTTATTACAATGGTTGCATGTGTTGCCAAGCTGTAAAGTAGCTGTCATACATGTCATACTTTTTTTTTATATGTAAAAATTAAGCTCTTTATGGACTGCACCTTATTCATAAAACACTTCCCAAAACATTTGAAGCCATGCATGCAGAACATTCTTTTGTTCTTGATGGAAATAGAGGAGAACTAATGAATTGATTAGTTCATTGATTAGACTACGTACAGCAAACAGAAATGATTAAAAGAGGTCCTGCTTTAAGGCAAGTTCGCATTGAGGAAAACAAGCTCCCAGACTTTCTGGTCATCTATAATACATTCTTAGGACAGTATAGTGACTCTAGAGGTGAACTGATCATTTCTGTTTCTTGTACATACATGTAGCTGTCACATGACAAAAGAACAAATGACTCAGACAAGAAAATGCTGTTGAGTGGTGAATTAATTATTAATCTTTCCTCATTATTTGTCTTTGGCTGGAATTATCATGATTATGATCAAATTTGACATACATAGACTTGTTGGGGTAATTTGGCTATTGACAAATGTATTTGTAATTTAATTCAGGTTGAAGAAAAAGTCTTGAATAAATATTTGAAGACTTCAGATGCAAAAGCCTCTAAGTGCCATCTGAAATTTTCTTCTAAAATGAGCATTTTTATCAAGCTTGTATGTTTAGGGTCAGTATTTCATTCTAATGGCAATTAATAGGTCCTTTTCATTGCCATTAGAGTGAAATTACTGACCCTAAACACACAAGCTTGATAAAAATGCTCATTTTAGAAGAAAATTTCAGATGGCACTTAGAGGCTTTTGCATCTGAAGTCTTCATTTGTTAAAAATGCTGCCTTCGGAGAACGCATTCCAAGGTAGGAAGGCATCAAGGCATGTCTGAATCCAAAGTTAGCTTCACTTTCTGTCTTTTCAGATAGCTTCATATGATCAGTTTTTGAAGGCAGCATAGATGTATCCTTCGCTGCTTTTGATATTCCACAATTCTGTGCTTTCCATTCAGTGAAAGTTGAGCTAAAAAATAAAGATGGCGTCTGAAAGTTGCGGTTGCTGGACAGTTTGTGTGTAAATGTATGTTTTTGACCATTGTATTCCACTTTTGATGTCATTTCTAGCGAGAAATTACTATTGTAGTAATTAAATAGGCTATAGAGTACCTCAGGGATGACGTGTTTTTGTATGCAAAACCCGGAAGCGAGTTAGCATTTTAGGACTTCCAGTTCCATCGCCCCGAAGTCAATGGGTTTTTGCTAAATCGCCTGAAATAAGGTCTGTGGTTAACAAAACCTCTGAATATTTTCACGTTTTGATCTATGACATAAAACACACCAGTTATAACCCGCTTGTGATCTTTTTAAACCTTTATTGTGTCTTAAAAACAACGGTTGCTAACAAATTGCTAAAAGGGACTACTTCCTTTGGCGGGGACTCTAGACGTCATCATGACAAACAGGACATTTGGACAGCATTTCTCATGAAAAAGTGGATAAGTATTCATACACAGCGCAGATCATAATCAGTGAGCATGTTTTTAAATAAAGTTGTTTTTTAAATAAAGTTTGAGGAAGCTTGGCGGTGGTGACGTTGATCCGCAACCATGGTGTGCTGTAGTCCGTTTATAGCCTACTGTTAGCTTTTTATATCTGACGACTTTATTTAGGCTTCAAAATGTATAAATGTTGTGTTAACTTGTAAAGATTATCTTGATAGACAAAACGTGTAAGTGTCATAACCCTTTGTTAAACACAGAGCTTATTTTTTGCGATTTTCCAAAAGTCTATGGGAAAAATGCATTGGCTTTTGATCGAAGGAACCCGTGTGCCGCTAACTTCTGGGTTGGCCTACAAAAACACGTCATCCCTGAGGTACTCTATTCACTTAGTTATCACCAAAGCTGTCCGTAATCAGTTTCGTGAGGTGCCTTCGTGCGCAAACGCTGCCTGCAAAGTCATTACCTGATAGGGCAGCGAGGCAACAAGTCAGCTGCTTAAGTTTTCGGATACAGCCAAAGTTTCAATTTAGGAAAACGATCTGATCTTCCCATCACTATAACAGTGGCCATAATTCATAGTAAATCTCACCAGAGGGTTGTTTCCAAAATGATCAAATGGGACACTTATTGTAGTGAGACACTTCCTGAAAAGGACGCCTCAGCTTTTTTGACTTCTGAACTGTTAATCAACTATAATGTTGATTAAATAAATGATAGATCAGCCAAACCCAGGTGCCAGTTAGTAATTAGCATTTAGCAGAGTATTTCGTCAGTTTCTTATTGCATCCATCCAGTCATGATTGTCTTGAAGAAACAATCATGAGAAAGACCACTGTCGAATTGTTTGTTGCAGTGTGACTATTTCATTTCATTCATCTTGAATATGTAACAGGTTGATTGATTACTTAATTGGCTGATTGATGCAGTTGATTGTTCTGGTCCTTGTTCGTTGGCATTCATTTTAGCCGTTCGGGACCATTCTGTGGTATAACCTCTAATGCAACTGGAGGACTATCGATTGTAGTTCTGCTCAAGATGTTTTATAGATCGTTGGATTAAATTCCTCTCTGGTATTGATTATGGTTTTTGAGGGCAGCACTGACACACAATTTCTGGAGGGCATCATCACGGGGACTGAGTGTGGATCAATTCGATGCAAGATATTACGTTTCAAATCAATTACCGGAACATTTGAGGGAAGTAATCAGATTAAACTATTAATATCAGAGAAAGATAGCCGTGTTAGGTTACTTTTGTGGAAAAGACCAATTTCGGTTCACATATTTTCTATAATTACACACAAATCACAATCATACCAGGCAGGAGCTGGAGAGTAAATGTCACCTAGGCTATAAAATGAAAATAAATAAATATATGAAGGAACGAGATATGCAGGTTAGAGCTGAAAATAGGGGAATATATCAGCAGTGGCATTGTTGTCCTGCTGACTGTTAGCTGGGATGTTTTTTGTGTAATGAGGTAAGGAGGAACCATCACTGTTGGCTCTCGGCTTCCCACACACACAAATCTCTCTCATGAGAATCACGCTGTGGCACCTCATGTGGTGGCAATAGAAACGCATGGCAGATGCACAGACAGCGGTGTTATATTCCCACTCAAATGGCACGAATTTTACCCTGATGTCATCATCTGTGAAGGATTGTCTGCATGTGGGACCATTTTTGTTTGTTTGTTTATATGTGATTTATTTGTGTGATCGTGAGTGTGCACTTGAAACATTGTGTGTAGTATACAGAGTTTATCTATGTATTTTTTTGCATTCTTGATAGTGTGTTTGTGTTCGGGCTGCGGTCCAGCTCTGCAGGGCTCTGGAATCATCCAGGTCTCCAGCATGCGTCAGGATTATCTCCCGCTCACAGGAGAGGGGATCGGCGTCACAGCGCTCTGCACTGCCCAAGGCCGTCAAACCTTACTAGCACACAGCACACCATCCTCTCATCACTGTACACAAATATACAGATGAGCTGCAAATTATGTATATTTATGCATACTGTGTTCACACTTATGCATTTCAACACATCGGCTGAGTGGCAAAACTGATCCTTTAAACAACACCTCAAAAGTGAACATTCAGAGTTTGATGGAATGCTGGAACTTTCCCCAAAAAAGGGATTTTTGTTTTTAGAATAATGATGAGCAACTAAGTTTGTGTTTTTTTCCTACATTGAGTATTTTTATTTCATTAATATAATAATAAAATGAAATTAACAGCAGTAAATTTAATATTATGTTTAATATTTAATCACATTTTATCCAATTCATCCAAATACAAGTGTTGTTTTGATGGGTTTGCAGTTAAATGTCCTTACCGCAAAGTTTCCCTTGTTGGACTGGGCTGTTTCATCATTAATTGGAACAGAGTAATTAAAATGTGAGGCGGCTAGAGTTAAGGATTCATACTTTGACAGCCATTAAGGTTGATCTTTGAAATAGGAAGAGGATTGAAAATTGGGTGTTAGATTGTGTGGAATTGGGCATGTCATTATCTTTTCCAGAATACAACATTTCATGACAGCCTCTTTAAATCCAAGTCTCGTAAATCAATAGCATCAGATGAGGAATGTGTTTCATTATTCACAAGAAAACAATGTCACTTATGAAGTACTTATCTGTGACATATGAGAACAGGTGGTGAGCATTCTGACATGATGTTAATTGTGATGTGTTTGGGGAGTGTTATTTGTTAGTTGGTAAAACCTAGTCTCACAAACACACACTTCAGCTCTCTCTTTTTTTGCAGACTGGAGAGAGTTGAGTTCACGACCGCAATAGGAAATCAAATATGAGTTCTAGATTTTGCTTGGGAAGGGGGGAGATTTGTAGAGAGGTAATCCAGTTTTTGCAACAGAGAATGAAAACGATCGTTCAGCTTCAGTCTCAGTAATCCTCTGAAATAAGCTTATGTACCAAAGCTTCCATAATTTTATCTGGAATCTTTCATACAGTGGCATTAGAATGACTTCAAAGCTGGACCAGTAATTCACGGCCAGCAAATCAATAGACAGATGAGCCATATTAACTCTTAATACATGGCAGAGTGCAGCATGGGCTGAAACTGGTGTCTGTGGCTCAGGTATGGTTTTCCTGAGATAACTGGACTTATCTGATAATCATATCACTTAGCTTTGAGCTTTATATGAAAAATACTGTTTGAAAAGTTTTGGGTCTTTTAAAAAAGAAAAGAAATCAAAATCAAATCACAATCAAAAGTGACAGTAAAGACATTTGTAATGTTACAAAAGATTTCTATTTCAAATAAATGCTGTTCTTTTGAAACATTGATGATGATATGAGCATCAGCATATTTGGCCCTGTCCCAAATTGCACACTTCATATGCACTTTCGGTCTTGTGGACTTACAATGGCTGCCGCGTGCACGTGTCTGTTAAGTCCATGAGACCGTAGGGTGTCCCATTTGTCATTTTGGGTTTCAGAAGGGTGCTCGTGATATGTGCCCTCGATGCACGCTTTTGCCGAGCCCGCACTGAAGCGAACTCCACAGCAGACTTCTTTCCGACAGTCAAAGGCCCTGTCCCAAATGGCACACTTCTATGCACTTTCAGTCTTGTGGACTTACAATGGCTGCCGTGTGCGTGAGTCTGTTAAGTCCATGAGACCGTTGGGTATGTCCCGTTTGTCAATTTTAGGCTTCAGAAGGGTGCTCTTGAGCGCCCCCTTTGCGGCCGATATGCACCCTCGATGCGCACTTTTGCTGAGCCCACACTGGTGCAAGCTCTGCGGCAGACTTCTTCCCGACAGTCAAAGCGACGTTATGTCACGAAAGTGTGGACTCGTAGGAAGGCCGTGAGTGTTTAGGGTGCCATTTGGGACAGGGCCAAAGTGGTGTTATGTCACAAAATTGCATACTCGTAGAAAGACCGCAAGTGTTTAGGGTGCCATTTGGGACAAGGCCCAAATCATGTGATACTAAAGACTGGAGTAATGGCTGGTGAAAATTCAGCTCTGTCATAGCAGGAATTAATTACATTTAAAATACAAACCCGATTCCAAAAAAGTTGGGACACTGTACAAATTGTGAATAAAAAAGGAATGCAATAATTTACAAATCTCATAAACTTATATTTTATTCACAATAGAATATAGATAACATATCAAATGTTGAAAGTGAGACATTTTGAAATATCATGCCAAATATTGGCTCATTTTGGATTTCATGAGAGCTACACATTCCAAAAAAGTTGGGACAGGTAGCAATAAGAGGCCGGAAAAGTTAAATGTACATATAAGGAACAGCTGGAGGACCAATTTGCAACTTATTAGGTCAATTGGCAACATGATTGGGTATAAAAAGAGCCTCTCAGAGTGGCAGTGTCTCTCAGAAGTCAAGATGGGCAGAGGATCACCAATTCCCCCAATGCTGCGGCGAAAAATAGTGGAGCAATATCAGAAAGGAGTTTCTCAGGGAAAAATTGCAAAGAGTTTGAAGTTATCATCATATACAGTGTATAATATCATCCAAAGCTTCAGAGAATCTGGAACAATCTCTGTGCGTAAGGGTCAAGGCCGGAAAACCAGACTGAATGCCTGTGATCTTATGCCCTTAGACGGCACTACATCACATACAGGAATGCTACTGTAATGGAAATCACAACATGGGCTCAGGAATACTTCCAGAAAACATTGTCGGTGAACACAATCCACCGTGCCATTCGCCGTTGCCGGCTAAAACTCTATAGGTCAAAAAAGAAGCCATATCTAAACATGATCCAGAAGCGCAGGCGTTTTCTCTGGGCCAAGGCTCATTTAAAATGGACTGTGGCAAAGTGGAAAACTGTTCTGTGGTCAGATGAATCAAAATTTGAAGTTCTTTTTGGAAAACTGGGATGCCATGTCATCCAGACTAAAGAGGACAAGGACAACCCAAGTTGTTATCAGCGCTCAGTTCAGAAGCCTGCGTCTCTGATGGTATGGGGTTGCATGAGTGCGTGTGGCATGGGCAGCTTACACATCTGGAAAGGCACCATCAATGCTGAAAGGTATATCCAAGTTCTAGAACAACATATGCTCCCATCCAGACGTCGTCTCTTTCAGGGAAGACCTTGCATTTTCCAACATGACAATGCCAGACCACATACTGCATAAATTGCAACATCATGGCTGCGTAGAAGAAGGATCCGGGTTCTGAAATGGCCAGCCTGCAGTCCAGATCTTTCACCCTTAGAAAACATTTGGCGCATCATAAAGAGGAAGATGCAACAAAGAAGACCTAAGACAGTTGAGCAACTAGAAGCCTGTATTAGACGAGAATGGGACAACATTCCTATTCCTAAACTTGAGCAACTTGTCTCCTCAGTCCCCAGACGTTTGCAGACTGTTATAAAAAGAAGAGGGGATGCCACACAGTGGTAAACATGGCCTTGTCCCAACTTTTTTGAGATGTGTTGATGCCATGAAATTTAAAATCAACTTATTTTTCCCTTTAAATGATACATTTTCTCAGTTTAAACATTTGATATGTCATCTATGTTGTATTCTGAATAAAATATTGAAATTTGAAACTTCCACATCATTGCATTCCTTTTTTATTCACAATTTGTACAGTGTCCCAACTTTTTTGGAATGGGGTTTTTATATATAAATAGAAAAAAATATTTAAATTGTCTTAAGTGTAGGCTGTCAAGCAATTCGTTTAAAAAAAAAAAATCTAATTAATTACATGATGTGCTGATTAATTAATCGCAAATTAATAAAATTCTGTCATTAATTACCCTCATGTTGTTCCAAACCTGTAAGACCTTCGTTCATTTTCGGAACACAAATTAAGATATTTTTGATGAAATACGAGAGCTCTCTGATTTCTCCATAGACAGCATTTTAATTACTACTGTCAAGGTCCATGTTCTTCTGTGTTCTACGTCAGAACGGCGACTCATTATTGGACGCATCTGAATTGGTATGTAAATATATTTACAGACCAAAACAGTCTGGTTACCAACACTCTTCAAAATATCTTCTTTTATGTTCCACAAAAGAAAGAAAATCATACAGGTTTTTAACGAAGTGATACTCTAAATAAGAAACTAAAACTGACAGTAGGTGGCTGTAAATGTCTAAATGAGTAGGTCATTGAGTCATTCATTCTTTTGATTCATTCAAATGGCTAATTCATTCAGGAATGAAGTAAATGGCTCTCTTTACGAATGGGCCATTGAATCATTGGTTCTTCCGATTGATTCGCTGAAAAGGTGGATTCATTCAGAAACTAAACATTGTGTTACAACTGTGTTGCTGTGTTTATAGGTGATATTTTCATTGGCAAAATTTAGCACAACAGACAATATTGTTAAAAAATTGACATTATTGTGTCTAAGATATAATACAGTATTAACTTATTATTTATTAAACTGTTGCAAATCAATATTTTATTCGCACTTGTGCTATTCGGAACAAGAACAGCACTTGTGTGATATTGCTTAACTATATCATATGATATAAGTATGAAACAAAAACCCATACGGGGCATTTTTGCCCTGATATCCTGAATTTTAGGGCCATTCTAAAGGCATTCAATAGGCTCATCACACAGTGAGCTGTTGCTCTGCTTCATGTTCGTCACCAATCAACTATATGAAATGTAAGATGACCTACGTAGGTCTGGGGCAGGGCAGGTGCATTAAATCATTTTAATCGCGTTATTTTTCCATAACTAATTAATTAAATTAACATGGTAAATTGACAGCCCTAATTAAATTGTCATACATCCATTTTAATGTTCATCCAAAAATGCACTCCCACTGGTAGTCAGTTACTGCATCGCATTGCTGCTAATTTGTATTAAGTTTTGCATCACTGTGAAGACATTTTACAGTCTGTATTTGCATAGGGAGTAAATGACTGGCTCCCTGAATGTAGTGTTGACGTGTACTGAAATTGTGTCAGGGACGATAAACCCATTCGGGGTTACAAGAATTGTAATTAGGTCTGTTGAAGCTTCCGCAGTAATCCCACTATTAATAAAGTTTTTAATTATACTTAACAGCTGAATAGGGTATGTACATTGTTCCTGCTAGGGTGTTTTGTTTACTGAATCACAAGATTTGTCTCCAGAGCCTTAATTTAACACAATAATTTCCTAAATAAAGGTACACTTGGTAATGTTTTTCTCATTAAAAAAAGTTTTACACAAAGAAAAAAACTGCACTTTTGGGAAATCTTAAAATGACGTTTGCTTAGTTTATTTCTGAGTGGCACCCTGTTATTTCAGAAATAAAGATGCTTATTGTGGATTTTTTTTTTATGTAAAAACATTGTAACTCGTAGTCTGATCACATAATATGTCCTGAAGAAAGATGGTACAATCATGGTGGGTATTACTTCAGTTTAGTTTTCACACTGGAAATGGTCAAGTTAAGTGCATTGTTGGATACATTATTCCTTGCAATGTGCTCTGCTCCATACTGCACATTTTGGCAAATTTAGTAGACCATATTTTGAAAAGCTGCAATGAAAACTGAAGGCCATTTGTTTTATAAAAATAAGGAAAAAGTCAGAGAAACCACACGAGTCACGACACAAAAAGAAACAAAACAAAAGATAAACAGACAGCTCCAATATGGAAGTAATTAATAAGTAAACTTCATGAGTTCCTGTCACAAAACATTCATTCGTGTTGTTCATTTGTGCGGCAGTAGATTTATGCAGTGGTGATAACATTTACCTCTCCTATAGGAACAGATTACAAATAGCTTTGTCAAGACAAGAAAATAATACCAAACAGTACTCAGAGTGCTATAGGAGAAAGACAGAGGAGGAGAGGGCGGTTAAAGAAGTGCTCTGCAGCATGGATGCTCTGAGGTAATTAGGCTCGGAGGAGTCAGATCCAGTCTGGCTCAAGGACACAACTAAGCAGCACAGACATCATTTCCTCCTGCTGGCTGCCACTGAAAGTTCTGCTCACTGAGGAAAGGACAGTGAGAAAGACACTAGGGGTGTAGCGGTTCAAATTACTCATGGTTCGGTTTGTATCATGGTTTTAGAATCATGGTTTCGGT
This sequence comes from Ctenopharyngodon idella, assembly GCF_019924925.1. Lineage (NCBI taxonomy): Eukaryota > Metazoa > Chordata > Actinopteri > Cypriniformes > Xenocyprididae > Ctenopharyngodon > Ctenopharyngodon idella. The sequence continues at coordinate 20,646,010 of NC_067228.1, forward strand.
ATGTTCAGTTTGGTATGTGCTATGTTCAGGGAAAAAAGGACTGCTGTCAAATAAATATTAAGAAAATAAGAACAAATAATCTAACAACAGCACAGATAAATATAATAGAGCAAAGATACAAATAAAATAAACAGTGTTTTTCACTGTTTTCAGGTAGGTCTAACATTATTTCAGGTACAGAAATTGAATAAAGTAATCCAGTGACTGTATTTGATTGTATTTGACTGTATAAATTAAGGATTAATCCTTATTTAAGTAACAGAAGCTATTCAATCAAGAGCAGTGAATGATTTCCTTGTCTTTTGTTGTTTTATTAACATTAAGAACACAGACAGCAGGAATATTAGGCTGCTGTCACTTTAAGACATAAAGATTTCAGTACACTGATACTCTACGTTCACTTAAGACGTAACCGACTTTGCTAAGATACTTACTAAGACGGGCATGCTGACATAATTTTTGTGTGAATTTGTCCGTTCAACCACAAGACTTGAAAGAGAACTCAAATTTGGAGCGAATGAGAACTCGCACGCGCTGAGAAGACGTACGAAGTGCGCAAACCCATGCGGGTTGAAAAGTGCATTGTTTGAAAATATTGATTTATGAAGAAAACAGGTATATTCCTAATTCTGAGTATCTGAATTTTGTGTAGGCTAGTCCACTGGTAGTGTACATAGGAATTTACTTCAAATCTACTTCCCTCTTTCCTCGCCATTGACTGAATTTTCAGGCTATGCAGTAGGGGGGCACTGTTACGCATCTTCTGAAAGAGTACAGAATCTTCGGATCAAAAGAAGAAGAAGCTGAAACAAGCGATAGAAGATTACTCACACAAATGTAAAACAAAGCAATCATTAAACATTAAACAGCATAAAACTGTCAAACATTATGTGGACTATGGGGACTATGAAGCTTTGGGGGTGTTTATGGACTCGATCTACTCCACCTGTGTTTGATCATCGTTCTGAATCCCATCTGGACATAGTCTTTGACAAAAATGTGATTTTCTCAGCTTTTTGTTTAAAATGTTTTCCTTTTTTTTTTTTTTTTTTTAAATGAAACTTACCCACATTTAAGTGTTGATTAAAAAAAGGATTCATTAAGCTAGAATAAAATGTTTTTAAGATGGAAAGAGTTAAAGTATAGTTAAAGGTATTTCAAGTATAAAATATAATACCTAAATAGGAACATAGTAGTATACTTAAAGAGCAAAAATAATATATAAAAAGTAAACTATAAGTGTGATGTTATGTTCACTTAAAGAAAACTTACATGTATACTTGCACTAAACTAGTAGTTTACTGAGAGTATATTTCAAAGTGTACTTTCATATACTAAAAATGTACTAAAATAGTAAACTACTAGTATACTTATAAGTTCACTTGAAGTACAGATGCAGTACAAATGAGAAACAAAATAATTTGTGAAATATTTTGTGATCCTTTTTTTAGGATTCTTTGTTCAATAGAAAGTTCAAAAGAACAGCTTTTATTTACAAACCAAGGCTTAAAAATGATTCATCTCAGTTTGATTCATGCTAACCTGAAGCTATGTCACTGAATAGACCTTCAGCTTATCTTCCCTCAGTTAAGAGACTAAAACAGATAATGAAATGTGCTTTTATGAGACAGGACTTTGGCATGCAAGCTCTTGGAAAATTCCTGTGGTTGTCCTGTCAACTAGGATGAAAATGCTGTCCAGGGGAAGTTCAGACTTAGGGTGGCAACCAAAACAAGGAAGGGCGTAGAATTTAAACATCTCCCTACCAATATCCAATGACTACTGAATTGTCCCTTGCAATAATTTTGTTCAAACAGTTAAAATATATTTATATGTAACCACTGTTGTTGTAATTTTGGCAGGATCTGAATTGGGTCATACCACTGACATTACCTGAGAAGTCAAAGTAAATATGTTATAAAACTGCATTCTTTCAAGGGCGTGCGATTAGTGCATGAACAGTGTATGGTAAGTGTTTGAAATATAGCCTACGTGCTAACGTCTATCCTCTTTAATTTTAACTCTTCTACCCTCTTTAAAGCAAACTGTTAGCTAAAATATCCACAAAATTAAAAAAAAACAACACAAAAAACAAAAAAGAGTGTGGGGTTTTTCTGTCAATCAGATGAGGATGAAAGTTGTGTTCATTTCTATAGCAACAGACTCCCGGTCACGTTTTCTTTTAGAATCATCATTGGTTCAGTTCATTTTTGCTATTAAAATAGTGATGCACAGTGTCATCAAGAGCGCTCTGTTAATACAAACTATTCAGTTACAAATATACAATGAAAGAGAAGACACATGCTAGACCTTTACTTTGAGTCTTTTGAGTTGACTCTGAGACATCATCTCAATATAGAAAATGAATAACAAACCTTTTACAATCATATTGTAAATACAATTGTTAGGCTTAGTGCTAATTCATTTTATGTTGTTGTAATTACTCTTTCATTCAAATAATTTAATTTAATCTTTTTTCTTATCACAATCTAGCATATTCCTTTATTGTCAGCCAGTTTAACAGTCTTACCTGTAACTGTCTGATTATAATATATTACCTTTTTTAATTTTGCATACTATTAATATGGCCTTAATAAAACATTATAAATATGATGTATGTTACTAGTATCAACTAAGATAATTGATTATATTGGGAAATATACTTTACAGGAGTTAAAGTGTGATAAACATTCTTTTGTTTATCTACTAAGTGTGCGAACAAGAGCATATTTGGTGTAATTTAGATCAGATTGGATACAATAATTTGATTAGACAAGAATTCTAATTCTGGATTTTTTGTACAAGTTGTTAGCACTATTAGAAGACCAGGAGCAAAACACAGGCACAAATATAAAAAACAAACTACCAAATTACTAATTCTATTGATCAACCACTGTGTGTATTGTAATGTGAATTATAATGCATCTACCTGTCAATGGGACGACCTTCTGTAACAGTCTCTAGGGCTGTCAAAATAAAATTCAAATATTTGAATTTCAAATATTTGTCAAATTTAAAAAGAAAAATATACATTTGAATGCAAAAACGGTGCATTTGAATTTTAGGTGTGCGCCAGGTAGCCTTATCAATGGCGAATGAGATGTGATATACAATAAGACTTGTTTTTCTTAGCCTTATTGAACCCATCTAATTGAAGCACAATGTGGAGAAGATCTTGGTTATGTCAAAACCACATTTTCTGCGCTGCTTTTCCATTGTTTTCTATGTAAACAAGCACTAGACGGACATCTTTGTCCGTTGCACTCACATCTCAACAGAGAGCCGCATAGTTAGGTTAAAAGAAGTTAAAATTTTAAAAAACTTGTCTTTAGACTTTGTGGGGTTTTTTCCCATTCTACTGCATCTCATGTTTTTAGATGCAAAATCTGCTCTTTGTGATCAACGCTTCGGCTCTTTGTATTAAACTATGTGTAAATACATGATGCTGTTTTGTTCATAATTGTTTATGCAATTTACAAAATTATATTTGATTTATAAACATTAATTTAAACGTTATGCACTTTTCTTTTGTACAGACAGTCATGTTATTTCATTGCTTTGAACAATTTAATGCAGGGCGAGAGGAGCACCTCGGCCGATGAGGGCAGAGGGGCAGTGGCTCTAGCCACCGGGCCACCCCCCTGTGCACGGCCCTAATTCTAACACTTCAACAGGGTGGCCACAGATCTGCTTAGCATTTTGAAAAGTTATTTCTTCATTTGAATTCAGCCATGAAGATGCAGATCGTCATTCAGAGAGCATACAGCAAGGGCCAGCTCGGGCACATCTGAGTGCTCCAAAGGGAATGTCAGCAAACACCTTGAAACCGCCTTCATTTGTCACAATCAGATTCTTGGCCCCACTCATGGCTTTTGTATTCTGTGCAGTCAGGGCGACAAGCTCGCAGGGACAAATCGCTTATCCCTGAATCCCAACAGCTCCACACAACATCAATAAATGCAGTGTTTAACATAGCCTGTTCTCTCATTATCAATGACTTGTGTTGTGGGCCACAGTCTAGGACTCTTTATCTGTGAGAGAATGTTTCACTTGTTTAAGGTCTTTTGGAATTTACTCATGCAGGAGGGGCAACTTTAACACTGAAAATTTGATCTTTTGGTGTATCCTACACAAATCTGTTTAGTTGCTTGTAGTTTAAACACCAAAATATATATTTTTTTTTCTCACCAATTTTTCACCAAATTCCAAATCCATTAGTCCTGCCATCAGAAGTATCCTCACATAGATATAATGAAACATTTACCAAATTTTCAGTGATAAGAGAGTTTTAGTGCAAAAAAAAACAAAAACAAAAAACAAGCTTAAACCAGCATGAGGTGGTTTCCTGGCCATAAAATGAGAAAATAAGTCTTGGAGTGTATGTTGTTCATGCCCAGTGATCTTATTTGCCTGGTTAATTACTTGTGAAAGTTTGTTATTCTGTTTAACTGTTAGATGGTTTAAAATGATCTTCCTAATCAGCTGACAATTGCTCAAAACCCCTCTAAAACACAACAACAGGCCAGCCTGGCTGTAAGACTAACTATAGCTTAAGCTGTTATTTTCAGCAGGGATATTGAGGATGTAGGTGTGTACTTTTAGGAACATTAATTTTCTCAGGCTGTCTGCAAGTAGTTTTGACAGCCACATGTGAACATCTCTTTTTATAGCCCTAAAGTTATGTTCTGCGAAACATTATTTCTGTCATGACAACTCTCAGAAAGATTGGAATGTAAAGGATATGCCACAGTTAATGTATTTGTTCTTGGCAGAATAGATCTGCTACGCTGCTGCTAAAGAGCAAGTATAGAGACTTGCTACTGCCAGTAAATTTACAGACATACTGCTATGAGCATGTAATACACGCTGCTGGACATATAACATACATGAAAAAACCCTCCAACAAAGCAGGAGAGACGAGAAATAGACAATACAAGCCAATATATGCATGTTGCTGACTGTCAGAAAACAAGCTGCTGCATCGGCATATACTGTATTTGTACATATGTATGAACATAGACAGGGTGAGATAGGACAAAACACCCCACCAAACAAGCAGATCTACCGCCAAGACATATGTACTGCTGCTGCTCCAAAGAGCCACAAGACCGCATGTTTTGCCTGGGTTACCATGCCGAATGACTTAACTCTAGTGGCCTATGACTATGTGTGACTGGACTACCACGGCAGATGGCTTAGCTCCAGTAGCGCACACTATGTGTTCTCATAGACAATAGATATGACTGTGACAAGCAGGGCGGGGCGAGAGCCATGAGAGAACGGAGCGAGTGATAATGAGCGTCAGCTGCTCTGCACTGGTCTCGTATCTCACGGAGGAGCTAAAAGGAGAAAAGACGACAGTCGATTTTATGTTATGTTTTCTTATGTTTGTGTGGGACTGCCGCCATTTTACTTTTGCTTTATATTTGTTTATTTTGTTATATTAAAGTTATGTTGAATGTTCGCCGGTTCCCGCCTCCTTCCTCCTGTATCTAATAACCTTGTTACATTGACATTGCAAGCTGATAGAGATAAGAAAACCCAGCAACCACCTGAGCAAGTATCAAAATGTAGGTCATTTGATAATATCAATGACATAAACCTGATACTCTCATTTGAATAGAGTACCTCAGGGATGACCTGTTTTTGTAGGCCAACCCAGAAGTTAGCGGCGCACGGGTTCCCTCGATCGAAAGCCTATGCATTTTTCTAATAGACTTTTGGAAAATCACATAAAATAAGCTCTGTGTTTAACAAAGGGTTGTGACACTTACACATTTAGTTTATCAAGATAATCTTTACAAGTTAACACAACATCAGCTGACACATGAAATCAGCTGCACACATTTAGCATAGCTAATGAAAACATTGCCCTCGGAATAAATGAACACGTCATTAAAGGTATGCAGCTAAATATGGCGAACCCCATTGAAAGCGTGAATGCTTATTTCACTTTAACCTGTTCTCATTTCCATAGCTTAGATGGCGTATCCTCACAGCAATTACATTCAATAGACCGCTTCCTGCTGCATAAATATGTAAATGCTTAGTAATTCACTTCTGTAAGACTGTTAAACATGACTCTTAGTTTAAAACTTGTTTTGATTCCTCATTTAGGAATTAATAGCAGACCAAGCAATATGCACAGACATATGGAGTAAAAGAGCATTCACTTATCTTAGATGTTGATTTCAGATGCTTTCTGGAAGCGCACTGCAGACTGTTAACAGCAAACAATGCCAAGTATTTGAATGTTGAGCAGCAAGCTGTGCTATCTAGATAACAATGTGATTGCTAACAAATTGAGTTTAGCGACCTATAAGCCTGTGCCTGTGCCATCTAGAGTTTCATGACAGAACTTTGTATTATTATGTGTCGGTTGCATGTTTCATTTGCTTTTTGTGTGGCACATTTTGGTAATACAAGAAGAAGTAACTGCCCGAGTGCCTGTTTAATTATAAGGGTCAGAGAGAGGGAAGTAACTTTCATTAAAACTAAATTATGACTAGAGAAAGTTGGGTTTTACCACATTTGCTTGAGGCTTCCTTCTGGGAAGGACATACAATACAATTCAACTTTTTTTTTTTTGGACTACAAATGTGAGTTTGTTGGAGAATATGAGCTGCTTATCATTTTAGAGATGTTGCTGAAAGTGTGCATGTCAGAGATGGGGCAATTATGAATTATAAATATGTGGTTATCATATCAGATGCAAAGAGCAATCAATAGTATCACTACTAGCACTAAAGTCTGTTTCCAATAAGTAAAGTGTATTAAAATGAAATTAGATTCAGGAATCAATCCCTTTGCTCATGGGAGTACAGCCACATGTATTTCAGTTAGAATTATGTAACAGTAAATATTTGTAGGCCTATAACCAGGGGCGGCGCCAGAGAATTTTGAACGCAGGTGCTGAATGGGCGCTAGATCATTGACAGCACTGTAAAAATAAATCCTAATTTTACGGAAAATAACTGTGATTTTTTTACGGTCATTTTCTTTTATTTTAAATTATACTCAAAACTCTGTAAAATTACAAACAACATATGTAAATTAACAACTTGGCTGTTATTTTAAGTATTATGACATTAATGAAAAATTATAGTAATTCACATTTTTACAGAAAATTTACTGTATTTTTTTATACAGTATTTTTTTCTGTTTTCTTAAATTACAAACAAATGTATGTAAAATTACAAAAAATAATCAGTAATTAAACAGTAACAAAACAGTTAAATGATAAAACGGTCAAATGAATGGCAGTCAAAAAACCCTGCAGAATTAAAGTGAAATATCCTAATTTAAATAAACCGAAAAACACTGTTATTTTATAGGTATTTCCTGAATTATTACGATCAAATACCTTCACTTTAAAAAATCTTTAAAAAAATGATCAATGACTGGCAGCAGTGGCTGCCAAACAAAGACCATAAAATTAAAGTAAAATATCCTAATTTAAATTAAGTGCAAAAAACTTTATTTTCTTTAAATGTTAAAAAACACTGTTATTTTACAGGTATTTCCTGATTTGATTCAAATGATTGACAGAAACAGAACATTAACTAACAGATCTCTCAAGATCTCAGCATCTTCACTTATTATAGACTTCATTTCTTTTATACAAAGGTTCAGGGGTTAACAGAGGTTTAGATGTTGTTGTCTTATTGAAAAAAAAGTTTGATGTCACCATTATGGAGGTAAGCGTTTGCTTTAGTTGGGCTCTTGACCCTTGACTTTATCATGTTAGTTTTTCTCTGGCTGCTTTAACTGTGTGTTTCTGATATATGTTTGTTACAAAAAATGCAGGAGAAACTCTGATCAGATGATTTTGGTTGCTTATTGATGACATTTAAGCTTTTCGATATATTTAAGTTATTGTGCAGAAAATGCCTTTTTTTTTTTTTTTGAGCACAGAGACATCAATAATCAGCATATGAATCTCAACAATGGTGACAATCAATTGAGCTTATTTTGTGACGTTCAGAATTTATCTGAATTTTTTTTATTGTCACCGTTGTTGAGATTCATACACTGATTCTTGATGCCTGTGTGAGTCTGCATGACCTTGACGAAACATTTTCTGTCTAATGATTTAATAAAATTAGCACTGCAGTAGTATTGGCATGTGAAACTAACAACTAATATTAAACAATTTAGTCAGAGACCAGACTCTGATGTCAGTGAATCAGACCACTTTTATGATGACTATACCTTCACTTAAAAAATGACTATCAGATTGGAGCTTCTCGTTTTTGCTTTTTTTTTTTTTTTGCTATAACAAATGAGTATCAGAAACACACTAATGTTAAAGAGTCAAGAGCCCAACTAAAGCAAGCACTGACCACCAAAATGGTGACTTCAAATTTGATTATTTTCAATAAAACGTTAGAAGCTAAACCTCTGTTAATTATCAACAGGAACTTTAGTATAAAAGAAATAAAGTCTGGATTGTAATAAGTGAAGATGCTGAGATCTTGAGAGATCTATTAGTGTTTAATGTTCTGTTGGGATTTAAAGGGTTTAAGTATTGTCTGTTTTGTGGGTCACCATTGTGCTGGAGAGTAGAGCCTGTGCTTCAGTCCAGGATGAGCCAGAAAACATTGGAGTTATATTGCATGTTGCTTTATTTCAGAGGCAGTAACCGTGTAGTTGTTGATGCAGTGACAAATAGTTATATTGGTTCATTCATGTGTGCTCTTTCTGGTTAAATACAATAAATTCACATTTTATAGTGAATGTGTTTTGTTAGTGATAATTTAGGATCTGTCTGTAAAACAACAGTGTTTCTTCTGTAAGAGTGTTTTGCACTTTATTTAAGTTAGGGTGTTTTACATTTACTTTTTTTTAGACTTTGATTGGCAGCTGTTGCTGAAAGTCTTTTTTTTTTTAAGATTATGTTTTGCAGTGAAGGTGTTTTATTGTAATAATTCAGGGAATACCTGTAAAATAACAGTGTTTTTCTGTAAAAAAAAGTTTAATGAAAATTTATGTTAAAGTTTTTTGCACTTTATTTAAATTAGAATATTTTACTTTAATTTTAAGGTTTTTGTTTGGCAGCCGTAGCTGACAGTCATTAACCATTTTTTTTACGATTTATTTTTTTTACAGTGTGGGCAATTACTTGTAAATATGAGCAAAATTTTTTTATTTTTTTAATATGAATAATAAAATAAATATGAGGAAAACTCGCCCACTCGATTTTTAACATTTTATTATACGACATTGACTAAGAAATCACTATAGTTTAAATACGTTTTAAATAGTTTAAAATGTGTTATTTTCCCCCAACACATTTATAATCATTACTTTTGCCGGTGCTTTGCAGCAAGATTTATGCGCGAGCTTGAGCGCATAGATAGGTTATTATTTGGTGATGGTGTGAAAACAGAACGAACTGGTATGGCGTCATTTCGAACAAAATCTGTCCAAAACGAAGTTTGTTTCGGGAGTTCAAAAAAGCTTGCTAAAGAAACTTTCTGGAAAAGTTTGTTCCTCCAGCTGGTAAACACATTCGAACTACAATCAGTCCATGGCGATTACACTGTTTTTTTTATGTTTAATAGGCTACTGTAAAGCTGCATGCTGTAAAGCAGTCTGATGTACAGTATAAAGAGCTATATAAATAAACATGACGTGACTACACTGGAGTGCCGAATTGCAGAGCTTGTGCAAACATATTCACATCGCTATGATGCTTTCTTAACTGCTGTTAAGACCACTGCTGACCACTGTCATTTTTGATGTGTTTATTTTGTTGCTGAGAGCATATTTATTTACACATTCATACAGAATAAACTCTGCTCTCACCAGTGTGGGTGGCGTCAGGATGTTTGCTAACGGTATACCACTGGTCACAAATTTCGAACACCTTTTTACTCTTAAACGAAGAGCGAAAAAGATCTTTGCTGTGACTATGTGCTTTTCGCATGTTTCGAGACCACTGAATAGCAACAGCAAAATGTCAGCTCTGAGGCAGAGGAAAGTATGACAGCATGCTTGCTTGACTTCTACCAGCATTCTTGTAATTCTAAAACGATGGCTAGGTGTGTTTTCTGTGATCTGAAACTAAAGAAATTGCTTATTTCAGAATGGCCATGTTAGAGTCCTGACCTCTCAGTCTTATTTAAATTCAGTAGTGTGACGTGAAGCAGAACATTCAAGCAAGGTATCCCAAAATCCAGCAACTTAAATAGATTATTTTGAGGAAAATTGGACTAAAAGCTAATAATTGCTGCACATGTTTGATAAATAGCTATGAAACACTGCTTAATTGAGGTTACTCAATATAATTTTTGGGATCACATTGTTATACGTAATATATTTTTTAGACTATGCGAATACACAGATTGTTCAGTGAGTTTACATATATTTCAACACACTCTCATGACGTTTCGTGACTATTTTACATTTTGGCAAATTGGTGGGAAATTCACATGCATTTGTATTATCTCATTTGTATGTTTTCGCATCTGCTAATGCTCCATTGATGGTTACCCAGATAACATCAATGATCAAAATAATGTTGAATCAATGTTAATGTGTCAGCCTTAACTGCATTGGTCAGGAGAACAAATGCAGGAGACAAACTACATCACTCTCTCATTTTGTTTCTGGTTTTCTTCATAACAAATGATGTGTTTTGGTAAACACTGTTACAAAGAGCACAAACTCACACTAAAAGCCAAGAGTCAAACTGCCCAACTAAAGGAAACACTGACCACCAAAATGGTGACCAAACATTTTCAATAAAACATTAAGATCTAAACCTCTGTTAATTCTCAAAAAGAACTTCTGCTGAGATCTTGAGAGCTTTATTGTCCTCTTTTATCTTCAGTTGATTTCAGGCTGTGTAGCTTTAAGTCAGTTGTAGTTGTGTTTCATTTTCTGAGAGTGTAAGCATGATGTTGAACCAACATCACATTGTAAACCTGATTCAATGCCATTACCATTGATTTTTTGTTGAAATTTCAACATTGATTCAACATTAATTGAGGGTGCAAAAGTGATATTGATTCAATGAGGTTAACGTTGACACATTAACATTGATTCAACATTATTTCGATCATTGATGCTATCTGGGATAAGTTTGGGGTAGGGTTAAAGTGGACCTACAGCACGTTTCCGTATAAATTCATATGATTTTGTGATCAATTTGAAAAAAAAAAAAGTTTTCTCATGAGATTAGGTTGTATATTTCTACTAATGTAATAAATACAGTATATACATGCACACCTAAATGCATATACTTTTTTTTTTTTTTTGCTTTTAAGATAAAGCAGATTTATTAATTTTTTCCAATTAAAAATGTCCCCAGATAGAGGTTTTGTCTGATTTACCCAACTTCTGAGGAATCCCAAACTGTAGCGAAGTAAAGCCGCACACACAGACACAACCCCTCCCTATCGGTGGGAAGGAGATTAGCCCCTTCCAAGCGCTCGGCTGTTCCACAAATTTGCCAGGAATCAGAGACATGCGGCTGAGCTGCAGATCTCAGATTAAACCTCTTTTATCCTTCTATTCTCTCTCTCTGTCTCTCTCTCTGTATACCAGTCTGGACTGGTGGTTTGATAACACATAAGCAAAGATATTGATTCTAGCACTGAAGGAGTGCTTCTAATACAGTGCATGCAAATACTCTGCTTTGTGATGATGCTGAGTGAAGCTAAACTCAATCAGAAGAAGGTTCCTGCTGCTCTGTGAAATGTGTCATATTCATTTTCCTGCCTTGACCTCAGTGGGCCTAAATGACCAGTGAGGTAATTACATTCATGTTCCTGCACAACAAATAATGGGTTTGAGACATCATTAAAAACCCAATGAAAGTAAAATTGTAGTTCTTGTGGCTGTCCCATGTCTGTTAGCTTTGAGGCGTCTATTCTGTAAGCTTGTGTACTATAAATATGCTAGTCTAAAATTCAACAAAATCAACCTTAATCAGATATACACATTTAAAACGGACAGTCTTTTCTGGTCAAATGTGCAAATATTAGCATATATTAAGGGCATAACAATGTCTTAAACATTGGGGGAGACAAAAAAAAAAAAAATTCTGGGGTAGGGAGATTAAAGACTAAGGAATTTAAGGTATTTAAGGGAATACATAAAAAGTAAAATAGTGCAAGAACAAAATCTGACATAAACTGTCCCATAAATGTTATTTCTTATGCTCATATAGCATTAAAAAAATCTTATTTTTCAGGCTAGACCAGCCAAATGCACATGTGCAGTCCTAAGCCAGCGTCTCAGAACATTGGCTGTTTCCATCACATCCAGAGCTTCTAATGGCAGCTGCAGAGATGCTATGACTTTGCCAATCAGCAATTGGCTCTTTTACTTAGAAGGCGGGACTTATACCGCCATATTGCTCGTTGCACTTTCTCTCATTTATAAATACGTGCACAGTCTTTTTATATCTAAAGTCTTTGATACTACTCATAATGACAAAAATGCCTGGTTTTACATTCATGGTGGATAGAAGTAGATTAAGGATCTGGATTTTGTGGATTATTACAACTGGAAGTGGGCGTGATGCATCAACGCATTTGTACACTCCTGATGATTAGCATGTAATGTGCTAATTGGGAAATCGTACTTTTTTATTTATTTATTTTTTAAATGGGCCCAGTTGACTTGGTTTATTATAATAAGCTGATCCATTTCCAGTTCTTTTGAAAACTTGAGATGATTTAAGTCTCTGAAAACAGATTGGTGGTGTTGAGAGCCTTCAGACCCAAAAGTATGTCATCACCATGAATTGAGTGCTTTCCTGTGTTTCACACAAAAGCAGACTTGTTATCTCCTCTCAAAGGGAGCACAATACTGTATGTACATAGCATGTACTGCAGGCTTTCATGTTGTCTTATTTTCTCTGTTTTATTTTCTTCTCTCAAACATGCAATTGCTTTAAAAGATGCTTAAAGGGAGAGTTCACCCAAAAATAAAAAATCTGTCATCATTTGCTCACCATCATGTCATTCCCTCAAAAAGGTTTACAAAACATCTTTTCTAAGAAAGAAAGTCATACAGGTTTGTATGGAAGCTTGTTTCCGCCAATTTAGAAGATAATTTATATCTTGCAATTCTGACTTTTTTTTTCTCAGAATTGCAAGATATAAACTCACAATTGAAGTTATAAAGTCAGGATTCTAACAGTTTTCTCGCAATTGCAAGTTATTAAGTCCAATTCTGAGAAAAAAAGGACTTTTTTTTACTTTATATCATGCAATTCTGACTTTATGACTCGCAATTGTTAGTTTATATGCAATTCTGAGAAAGAAAAAAAACTCGCAATTGGGAGAAAAAAAAGTCAGATTTGTGAGATAAAAAGTTGCAATTACATTTTTTATTTTTTATTCATTGGCAAAAACAAGCTTCTATTGGTTTGGGATGACATAGATGAGAAAATGACACAAATTTTATTTTTGAGTGAACTATTCTTTAAGTATGACTTAAATAAAGGTAAAAGCAGGATGAGTCAAAGAACATGACTTTCAGCCCTGCTGTGGTCTTGATGGTCCGGCTGGTCTCCCAGCCTGGGCTATCTGGTGTTCAGCTGGTTAGCCAGCTGGTCTAGTGCCCAAAAATCAGCAAACCAGAACAGACTGGGAGATCTTCTAAGAATAGCAAGCTTAGACTCATTTAGGTTGTTTTTTTTTAGCAGGGAAAGAGTACCAGATTCACCTTTATGTGCTTTGAACATTGATGCGGTTGTCGTGATGCTCTTGGGTCGAAGGGCAGGTTTTTCTTGCTGCATTGTAACTACCAGTGAGCGCCATTTTCAGTATGTGCACCATGTCAACTAACCTTAATGCCGGCTTCTTGACAAGTAAATGAAGGGCCCCTCGTTCCTCTTGTTTCTTCCCAGGTGACATGCCGTCCCCATTCCGTCACTATCAAAGAGACAGAAGGAGATTCAGAGAGTCTGGAAGATGGTCCATTATGGTCTGCCAGAGGGAGTACAGGCACCATTAGGGAATGATATCCGTTACAAATAATACATGTTTCCATGCTCTCACTCCATTCTGTCAAGAGCGACAACGGGAGAAGATTGCAGAGCAGCAGAAATGAGTGCATTACAGTTTCAGTGTAAGACTAGAGAAGAAACCGATGAGTGTATGTTGGGTACATTTGTATCCACAATTCAGTCGATCTGAATGCATCAGGTTAGTTTCATCTGGCTTGAAGTTGCAGAGATCTACAGATGTCTAATTGAAATGTTGAAATATTTAGCAGTGGGGATTCAATAACAAAGTATTTTTACTGCTACTGTACGTAACGAAATTTTTTAAGCATCTATAGTTTATCAGGGTATTTTTATTTTTGGGAAACATTTACTCAGGGATAGCATCATGGGTGGGCTTTCGCAGGCCGTGTATGACCCCCCAAATTATTTATTGTAAGTTTAAACAATAAAAGACAGATGTATTTAAAGTATTAAACTTATAATCACATTAACCAGTGTTTATGGAAGCAGTGAAACTTTAAAGATTGAGTAGTAGATTAACAGTTATTTTGCAGATGGGCACAAATTCCATATTTTCTCATGGTTTGTGTCATTTTCCATTTGCCAGATGGCTCATTAGATGTGGCCTATTTAAACTGCAAAAAAGAGGATAAGTATGAATAAAAAATAAAACACCTTCAATCAGCTTGAAAGTTTAATAGCAAAATGTAACTCTCTTTTGGTTATTAAATATCATTTTGGCTTCTCAAGACATTTATGGGAATTTAATGGAAGGGCTAAATTGCTTTTGAAGTAGTGTAATAAACATTTTCCTCATACCTGGGGAAAGTAGGCAGCCTGATAAAACATCATTGCAAATAAACACAGAAAATATTTCTTTGATAAATGTACGTGTTACATGGCTCTGAAATACTTGATTCTGATTGGTCAGTTGCTGCATAGTGCTGTCAAATGTCCAATGATCGCTAAACTGCATATTACATGACACGTTAACAGAAACACATATTTTGGGCGACGTGTACACGTGATGCAGTTCTGTTATAATATGATGGATAAGAGGTATCCATCATATTATATCCTCTCATCATAAACTCACAGAAATTAATTAATTATGTAATTATTAATTAATGAATGATTTTATATAATTATTTACAGGTAGTATTACACAAAGATTAAAATATTAATTAGCTTCTGATTATTCGCTAAAAATACTGTAACAAAATTTATTATTACACTACTGTTCAAAAGTTTGGGGTTGGTAAGACCCCAATGTTTATATTTTTGTTTTTTGACAGAAGTGATGCAATATTATTACAATTTAAAATAATGTTTTTCTATTGTAAAAAATAAAGTAAGGAATTACTCTTAACTTTTCTGTAATTTAATTACAGTTACTTCTGATGTAATTAAATACTGTATAGACTAGAACAATTCCATATAAAACAATAGTGGATTTAACATCAAAATTTAATGTCTAATGTTAAAACAGATGTTTTTAATGTAACATTCTTCCTTTAAAGGAGACCTATTATGCCCCTTTTTACAAGATGTAATTTAAGTCTCAGGTGTCCCTAGAATGTGTCTGTGAATTTTCAGCTCAAAATACCTCACAGATCATTTATTGTACTATATTGTAAATACCCATTTTTGAGTGCTAGCAAAACCATGCTGTTTTCGTGCATGTGTCTTTAAATGCAAGTGAGCAGCTGCTCCCCACCCCCAATCCAGAATAGCATTTCCTTCATTCACAGCTCCTGCATGCATCGGATACTGCTAAATATCTGCTTGGTTTTGATTATCATCTATATCACGATCATGTTGGTTATGTCTGTGAACGTAAAAACAGCAGTGTCCGTCAACAGTAATGGGCGGGGCTTGTACAAATTGACATCACTTTGTACAGAATCTGCAAACGGCTTGTTCTGAGACACTGCTTATGATTTATGGTGATTAAAAAAAAGGAGTGGGTGGATTTTTATCATTATAGGATAGTGGTGTACACACACTGCCAACACACATTTATGTTCAAACACCATCTATTATTTTGCATAATAGGTCCCCTTTAAATACTTTGGTCAGTTCAAGAATAATAATTTATGCAATTTTATATTATTTATTTGAAAGAATTAAAAAAGCAGTTTCATGTCTATCCTTGAATTGGCCAACTGGTTGAGGTTGATATGGGATTTAGAAAGTAAGCGGTAATAAGTAATGCAAGACTTTTTAGAGAAAGTAATTATTACAGTAATCTAATTACACTGTTGAAGATGTAATTAGTAGCTAGTAATTAATTACCTTTTTAGAGTAACTTACCCAACACTGTAATTTTTCCCATCACCTGGTCTTTCTTATTATCAATGTTGAAAGCAGTTATGCTGCTTAATATTTTTGTGATACATCCATGATATATCCATGATGCATTTTTTCAGGATTCTTTTAATGAATAGAAAGTTCAAAAGTACAGCAGTTATTTGAAATATAAATCTTTTGTAAAATTATAAATGCGTTTACTGTCACTTTTGATCAATTTAATGCATCCTTGATGAATAAAAGTTTCTTCAAAAAAAAAAAAAAAAAAAAAAAAACTGACCCTCAACTTTTAGTGTATATATTCCCTTTATCACAGTAAAACCTGAAAGAAGCTCTGAAGAGTAACCATAAATTATAACCATAAGCTCATCAAATGCACTAAAAGAAGAACCTTTTTGTCATGACTTCTCTTTAACATTCATTTGAAACTGTTAATTGGAGCTTTTAGGAGACATTACAATATATACAAACTTTATTGTGCAAGGAAAAATGCTGTCAGTTTTCTTTTTTATATGGTTCCCTTTGTATCTGTGTTCCAGAAAGAGCAATAATGAAATTGAGACTGAGGATTGTGAATGTCATTTCTGCTGTTAGGGCAGCATGTCTATTATAATGTCACTGCAGAATGTGAAATCTTAAGTGCAATGACTTCTTTAATATGCATTACTTTAGCCTTTCCTCTTGTATCCATCATCCTTACACTTGAGTCTAAAATCATTTTCATGTCTTGATTCTGTTAAGGACGACTGTGCTGCGTGTTATGCTAAAGAAAAAATGTCTTTGTAGTCTTTCATAAAAAAAAAAAAAAAAAAAATTAAAATATAACTTGCTCTTCCTCTTAAAAGATTTTCCATTTTGGCTGATGTCATCAATCTCCTCTGACCACATTATATACTTTTCATGATGCAGTCATTTTTTTGTTGTTGTTGTATATCGTGTTTCACTAAATATGCCACATTGTGTAAGTCAATGTTATGTTGACTCTACCTTTTATGTTCTTGTTTGCATCGGACTGTGTTTTCTTCAGGATTTGAACCTCATTGAGCAAGTAGATGGTAATGCAGTTTCTGGCCTGAGGGAAGGAGTGCTGGGGAACTGTATTGGGATCCCAGCTGCTGTTTGGCCTGAGGATCCACCAGAGGCAAGCTCAGATCTACCGAATAAAAACCTTGACTGTTTAACACAACATTTAGAAGAACAATGAAAATCCAACAGCCCTAAACCATTTGACCAAGACAGTGCACAAAGATTTGTTATTGACAAACTGGACTGGAAAAAGAAAACATGCTGAAAGCTAGTTCTGAAAGCAATAGATTAAGCACTATAATTTACAGAGAAAGCAGTGTTCCCATTTTCCCATTATTCATTTATCTGATTTTGTTGGTAGTGAAACATGAAAGATGACAGGAAACACATTTTTGTCTCCTTTTTTTTTTTATTTGATAACAGATCTGACAGTATTACACTGAAAACTAGCTGAAAACATAAATGAGCTAAAATATTAATTAAAGAACAGTTAAAGGGTTAGTTCACCCAAAAATGAAAATTCTGTCATTTATTACTCACGCTCATGTCGTTCCACACCCGTAAGACCTTCGTTAATCTTCGGAACGCAAATTGAGATATTTTTGTTTAAATCCGGCTCTGGATGGCTCCGTGAGGCCTACATAGGGAGCAATGACATTTCCTCTCTCAAGATCCATTAATGTACTAAAAACATATTTAAATCAGTTCATGTGAGTACAGTGGTTTAATATTAATATTATAAAGCGACGAGAATATTTTTGGTGCGCCAAAAAAAAAACAAAATAACAAATTATTTAGTGATGGCCTATTTCAAAACACTGCTTCAGGAAGCTTCGGAGCGTTATGAATCAGCGTTATGAATCCGCAGTTCGGAGCGCCAAAGTCACGTGATTTCAGCAGGGAATGTCATTGCTCCCTATGTAGGCCTCACGGAGCCATCGGATTTAAACAAAAACATCTTAATTTGTGTTCCGAAGATCAATGAAGGTCTTACGGGTGTAAAACGGCACGAGGGTGAGTAATTAATGACAGAATTTTCATTTTTGGGTGAACTAACCCTTTAAAGTCACCATGAAATCAAAATTCACATTTCGTGTTTTAATGCAATATTGCAATATTTATTATGATTTATCAATACACATTATTTTTTTAAAACTCATGTGTATTCCCTTGTAAAATAATTTCCCGTGCCTCAACGACATTTGCTCTTCTCTAATGACGTATATACAAATCCTGAATGCTACAGAAACTAATAAGAAATGTATGACTTTTCCAGATTCTGGAACTTTAAGACTGAAAAAGAAGACAGGAAAAATATCACTGACAAAAATTTTTTTTTTTTTTTTTGTCATAACAACAGTCTTTTTTTCTGCTGCTGTGTCTTCATATATAGATCTGAGCTCAAGTTTATTTCCAATGAAAATAACTTAATTTTTTTAGTACTGTTATTATCCTCTGTTCTTCTCCTCAGACAGCACTGAAAGATTCTCCTTATCTGCAGGTTTATCTGCCAGAATGAATCCTGTCCAATAAAATTTCACAGAAAATATCCCTGTACTGAGACAAAATGTCATAACTGATACCAATAATTAAGGCAAAAGAACAGGAGACAGGGACAATGACAGAATAAGTGATAGATGGATGCAGAGCAGGAGGAGAGGAGATAGAGGTGGGGGGGTGGGGTGAGATTTGTGTGAAATACAGCAGAATCAGAGGCGTGATTAATCCAGCAACCTTTAGAGGAAAGGTCTGAGGACCCACGGGATAACTGATGGCTGTGAGACAGGAAGAAAACTGAATGAGGAAAGGGCAGAAGTCAATAGAGGTGCTGAGTGCATTCTCAGCCTCAATAATAATGCTGTCTCTGTGCACTGTAAATACATCCTCCCTAGGTGACTGAAGACACATCATCCTAACCAAAAACTGTCATAATTGCAACGGATGTGTCAGATACCTTTGTCCACAGACCATCGACTGAAAAGTCTTTGGACGACCTGTGTTCAAAGGTTTTGACTGTGAAAAATACTGTATATTTGAAACATCGTAAATATATATATTAAAGCGATACTCTTCTTTTTATGAAAGGTTTCCAAAGGTAATAATGTTCTGTCATGACAACTCTCAGAGTGTTTGGCATGGTAAAGGATATGACAGTGTTAATGGGTTTGGTCTTGGCCGAATAGATCTGCTATGCTGCTGTTATTGTTGCTGCTGCTGCAGAGCAAATACAGGACTTGCTACTGCCAATACATACACAACATGTTGCTGTGAGCAAGACATGCTGCTGCTGTACATGAATCACCCTGTAGCAGATCTATACAGGTGGAGCTGGGGAAGGTGGAGGGTTTCTGAAAGCGTGCTGCAAACTGCTTTAGCATACGCTGACCATGTATTTGAAAGTTGAGCACCAAGCTCATTGGCTTCTTTTGTGTTCTGCTGGTGTTCATGTGTGTGTGACAGTTGTGAACTTCACTGCATCTGATGCACAAAAGGTCAGACATGAAAAGATGTGCACATCTGAGGAGATTTTACTGGGAAAAACAAATGCTCTGCAGTTGAATCAAACTACAGTATAGAAAAAGTAATAAGCTATAAATGCCTCCTGTAGGGAGTACTAAAGCAAATTGTCTTTTCTCTCTCTGTCTCTCTCTCTCTCTCTTAGCTGATATGGCCACTTAAAGTCACAACACTTCAAGCACCAGACAAAAGACTGGGTTTTTTCAAGACTTTTTCCTCATCAGTAAGCATTTGCCAAGTCAAAAGAGAAAGTTAAACCCTCTGTTAGTATCAAGCATAGTTTGGCTACATATATTTGGCTCTTTGGTAGCATGTAATTGGATAGACAATAGCAGAGTGCGATTGTGCCACTGTGGCTAATTACAGGCTTTTCAAAACCACATGTCTGACACAGTTAGAGAATGGAGAGCTATGTCTGGACTGTTAGCATAATGTTTTTTTCCAGTTTGGTGCTGTACCTTATTCGGTTGATTGCATGTAGTTGACTAGTATAGAAGACTTGCTCTTTCATAGCTCAGCAGATATAATGAAGTTTTCTGTTATTTAATTACAATATAAAGCTTTGAATTTACAGCACATAGAACAATCTGAGAAGCAGAAGATGCAATCGAAATGCTCCATTTGCTCTTAGTTTAATCTACTGTATAGGAGACAATTGAGATATTAATGAGGTTATTTTTCTTTCCCCTGTGTAGCACTTTAGGTGTTTTCATTTAAAACCAAGGGTTCACATTAGTGTGAACATCATATGCCTATTTGCAGATCCTCAGAGGAGTTGTCTAGATTCACTCATTAATGTTCTGTGACATTTCATCTCTTCAGTCTCACCTGTTTTCACACTTCTTGTAGTTACTGCACTCTGTGAAATCTGCTGTGCTGAGCTGTGTTTGGCATGTCGCCTCTAGTCAATTGACTGCTGAGTGTTATTGAGACACATTGTTCCACTCCACAATCACTCTCCCTGGATTTGAAGAGCTTCACTGGGCTTCTGATTTCAGATATTTGGTAAACCTCAAGTAATCTCTAAACACATTTGCCTTTGTCTGCTTTAGATGAACGACTGGGCTATTTTTGCTTGTTTGCTGCAAACTTTGCTTAAAGAAATAGTTCATTCATTAGTAAACAACTTCATGTCGTGCCAAACCTGACTTTTGTTCCTTCCAGAAAAGTTAAAAGATTTTTTGATGTTTTTACATTTACATACGCTATTGTTCAAAATATATTTTTTACAGAAGTAAATCATTTAGTCAGCAAGGGTGTATTAAATTGATCAAAGGTGACATTAAAGACATTTATAATATACAAAAGCATATTAGAATGATTTCTGAAGGACTGGAGTAATGGATGCTGAAAATTCAGCTTTGCAATCACAGGAACAAATTACATTCTAAAATATATTAAAGTAATAATAAAAACTTTATTTTTTATTTATTTTATTTTTTTAAACTCTGTATTAAAAATTGCAATGATATATTTTACAATAAATGCAGCCTTGGTAAGCATAAGAAACTCCTAAGAAAAATCTCAATATGCAGCCAATATGTACAGTGGGTACGGAAAGTATTCAGACCCCCTTAAATTTTTTACTCTTTGTTATATTGCAGCCATTTGCTAAAATCATTTAAGTTCATTTTTTTTCCTCATTAATGTACACACAGCACCCCATATTGACAGAAAAACACAGAATTGTTGACATTTTTACAGATTTATTAAAAAAGAAAAACTGAAATATCACATGGTCCTAAGTATTCACACCCTTTGATCAGTATTTAGTAGAAGCACCCTTTTGATCTAATACAGGCATGAGTCTTTTTGGGAAAGATGCAACAAGTTTTTCACACCTGGATTTGGGGATCCTCTGCAATTCCTCCTTGCAGATCCTCTCCAGTTCTGTCAGGTTGGATGGTAAACGTTGGTGGACAGCCATTTTTAGGTCTCTCCAGAGATGCTCAATTGGGTTTAAGTCAGGGCTCTGGCTGGGCCATTCAAGAACAGTCACGGAGTTGTTGTGAAGCCACTCCTTCGTTATTTTAGTTGTGTACTTAGGGTCATTGTCTTGTTGGAAGGTAAACCTTCGGCCCAGTCTGAGGTCCTGAGCACTCTGGAGAAGGTTTTCGTCCAGGATATCCCTGTACTTGGCCGCATTCATCTTTCCCTCGATTGCAACCAGTCGTCCTGTCCCTGCAGCTGAAAAACACCCCCACAGCATGATGCTGCCACCACCATGCTTCACTGTTGGGACTGTATTGGACAGGTGATGAGCAGTGCCTGGTTTTCTCCACACATACCGCTTAGAATTAAGGCCAAAAAGTTCTATCTTGGTCTCATCAGACCAGAGAATCTTATTTCTCATAATCTTAGCAAACTCCATGCGGGCTTTCATGTGTCTTGCACTGAGGAGAGGCTTCCGTCGGGCCACTCTGCCATAAAGCCCCGACTGGTGGAGGGCTGCAGTGATGGTTGACTTTCTATAACTTTCTCCCATCTCCCGACTGCATCTCTGGAGCTCAGCCACAGTGATCTTTGGGTTCTTCTTTACCTCTCTCACCAAGGCTCTTCTCCCCCGATAGCTCAGTTTGGCCGGACGGCCAGCTCTAGGAAGGGTTCTGGTCGTCCCAAACGTCTTTCATTTAAGGATAATGGAGGCCACTGTGCTCTTAGGAGCCTTAAGTGCAGCAGAATTTTTTTTGTAACCTTGGCCAGATCTGTGCCTTGCCACAATTCTGTCTCTGAGCTCTTCAGGCAGTTCCTTTGACCTCATGATTCTCATTTGCTCTGACATGCACTGTGAGCTGTGAGGTTTTATATAGACAGATGTGTGGCTTTCCTAATCAAGTCCAATCAGTATAATCAAACACAGCTGGACTCAAATGAAGGTGTAGAACCATCTCATGGATGATCAGAAGAAATGGATAGCTGTAATATCGTGACAACATAAGTGTTAGTTATTTTATTTTTAAACTATTTTAAGAAGACAGTCTTTCAATGAGGCCATCATGTTTTGAGTACATTGGGATTACAAATGGTTGAAAACCCCTGAATTCATTTTTTTCAATTATTCCTACACTCAGGGCTCGATTTGAGGGGGGATGCGGGGGGATGGCATTCCCCTTGTTGAAAAAAATGACAAAAAGCATCCCCTCTGCAAAGCCACCATTCCACCTTACCAAGCCCTTTAGATTAACAGTGTTATGTATTATGTAAATCTTATCATGGAAACGAAATTTTAAAATTCTCTGTGTGATAATTAACAAACTATAAATAACAGCGATTGACCAATCAGAACTCAATATTGTAACGCGCTGCACACAGTCTCACCAGAGCTCTGATTCAAGCAAGCTTTCGTCATTATTCGCGCTTGTTCAAAAGGATCAGGAAAACGGTTCAACCGCATCTTTTGATGTTCTTTAAAAACAAGAGAACAGACGGTATGATATTACTTTTATTAGTGTTTTAAGAACATTCCCCTGACACATTAGAACGAATAACGAAACATAACTAAAGTGCATCAATGCCATAAGGGATCTTTGTCAAAGTGAATTATTGACAGTGAATGTCATCACCGAAGTGATAATGCACACATGCATGTAGGCTATGTTAGCTACATGTAAGTGTGTTTATTTATTTTATTTAATAAAAAACTATGGGCTTTGTTCATACTCCGCTGTTTAAAACTGCATGAACCGTTCATTTAAGAAACAGCTAACAAAGACTGTACCACTATTTGTTAGTTATAAGACCTCAAGAGTTGCATTTAATTCAGAAATAACTCTATTCTTTTTGTCCAAACTATCCAATGTTAGACCTCTGGAGCGCTGAAAAGTGTGGGGCTCAAAAATAACCCAGACAGCAACTTTGTGCCAGCCCAGATCCGGCCTACATTTGCCATGCGTGGTATGATGATCTGGGCCACGTGGCGTGGAATGATGGCACTTGGGCGGACGGCTCCTGTTTGCCAGATCTGAGCCACAAGCAGGCCATAGCAATGCCATATGTCAGCCAAGAGCAAAGAAATAAAGCAGCTTCACATATTAATAACCAGATTGACTTTATTTCTGTCATTCATCTACAGAAGTTCTTTGTGAGAATTAACAGAAGTTTAACACTCATGTTTGTTTCATTCGAAGTCACCGTAATGGTAATTGGTATTTCCATTAGTTGGGCTCTTAATGCTTAGACTATGTTTGTCTTTTCTGGCTGCTGTGATGGTGTGTTTGTCAAACATGTTTGCAGTAGCAAATAAAGTTGAAAGGAGATCAGGTGATGATTTCATAATCACTGCAAAATAGCATAAATTACTGATATCATTTGAATGTACTAATCATGTTGTGCATTAATACACTTAAATTACAAACCCTGCTTTGATGCAACATGAGATCACATTGTATTACAGAAATCAGTTAGAAAATTGGAATAAAGAAAAAAAAAAAAAAAAAAAACCATGAGCAGAAAACAGTAAACTATAATGACAAACACAGATATGAGCAATCAGAGTATAAATCTCAACAATGGTGACAACAAAATATTGAGACAATCAGATCATCTCTGGACATCACAAAAAGCTACTAAAAGACAGAACAAAAAGCCACAGCAAAAAATAACAGCAAATAGTTAGAATTAAAGAAAATAATAGGGCAATTTAGCTGCATAATTTATTCATGCAGTGATGCATGCTGGGAGTTTTGGGCTATTGTTCCCAGCATGCATTGCGGCATGACACTTTTGATTGTAAACTTTGTTGAGATTCATGTGCTAAATCTTGATGCCTTTGTGTATCAGTCAGTTTTGTTCAGTTACAAGATCTCAATAAAGTATGTTTTGTTCTTTTATGAGATTTTAATGACAGTTGGTTTTGTTACATTACAAGATCTTGATGGTCGGTTTATTCGGTTATTCGGTTTATTCCATTACGAGATTTCAAAGACACTCAGTTTTGTTCCCTAACAAGGTTTTCATGATGGTCGGTTTTGTTCAGTTGTGAGATCTCAATGACGGTCAGTTTTGTTTCTTTGTTCGTTTATTAGATGTCAAAGACAGTCGGTTTTGTTCCTTTACGAGATTTCAGTGACGGTCGGTTTTGTTCGGTTACGAGATTTTAAAGACAGTCGGTTTTGCTCCTTTATAAGATTTCAATGACAGTTGGTTTTGTTCATTTACGAGATTACAGTGACGGTCGGTTTTGTTCCATTGCAAGATTTCAATGATGGTCTGTTTTGTTTCTTTATTCTTTTACGAGATTTCAAAGACAGTCCGTTTTATTTCTTTACAACATTTTGTTTCCTAATGAGATTTTAATGATGGTTGGCTTTTTCCATTGCGAGATTTTAAAGCCATTCGGTTTTGTTACCTAACAAGGTTTTAATGATAGTCGGTTTTGTTTCTTAACATCTCGATGGTCGGTTTTGGTCAGTTGTGAGATCTCAATGACGGTCGGTTTTGTTTCTTTGTTCTTTTAATAGATTTTAAAGACAATCTCTTCGTCTGAGGACAAGAGTATCTCACACCAATCCATATATTTATATATAAAAAAGACACGTATTATGATGTAGTGATTTTTACTCCATTCACCGGTGACGTGGTGATTTTTGATCACGTGCCACTTTAAGGTGTGGTTATGAGTGTATCAGATGACCCCTCCCCCCTTTTGTAATACGGGACACCAGTTAAGAATTTAATCTTAACAATTTAAGAACACTCCAAAAGAGCTGTTCAATAATTCAGAATTAATATACTGGAGGGAGTTGGTCAACTGATTTATCTGAAGGATTTGTGAGAGTCTGGTCAACTAGTAGAGTCTTTGATCATCAACACAAGGAAGACACAGTTATAATAAAATCAATGAAATTTATTAACAATAGACATGCAAGAGTAAATACCACAACGATTAATAATGAAATAATGAATATGCACTTCTAAAAGATAGTAAAATAATAATCAAAGGAAAATACTGAATTAAATCAAAGAGACAAATAAATGAAGTGAACACAGAATGGATAAATGCAATGCTGTTGAACTGAATGTAGAATGGAAGAGAACTGTATGGGAATGCTTCTTATGGAAGCCACCTAATGGCTCTGGTAAAATGGTGATAAATAATTGCTTATTTATCATTCAACAAATAATATCCCTATTATTTGTAACAAGCTGACCTCAAGTAACTGTTATCTAAACAGGTTAGAAAAACATATGCTGCATGTATAAACTAATGCCAAGGTCTCTAGAAAGAGGTTTGGTAAGTTTATATTTACGTTCCACACAGTCGGGTGATCAATCCGGTAGCAGAGACGTCTTCCACTGATGATGCAGGCTGCGTGCAGTGGGAGGGCGCGGAGTTGCGATCCAGTAGTCGTGCCACGCTGGGCTGGAGGATGCTGAACTTCGGTTGCGCCAAGAGGGTCCTTTAGGATGGACTGGGCAGCTGGGTCAGATGACTCTTCACAGGTTCCTTTGCAGGCTGGCTGCGTCGCTGAGGAGTCGTGTGGTACTGGCAATGTCTGCCGATGCAGAGGTCCTTTACGGACTGGGCTGCGCTGCTGTAGGAGCCGTAAGGGTCAGATGAAGTCCCTCAATGCTGGGGCCCTTTTGCAGCTAGAGTGCAGCTGAAAGCAACGTAAAAGGTTTTGCTCGCGAAAGCTTCACCTTAACCGTCTTGTAGTCTCTTTCCTCGTCAGGTCAGAAACTCAGGACGTGGGGTGTCTGTTAATGTCTCCTTCCCCGTCGAGCTGGAAACGCAGAACAAGGGTGTGTCTACCCGGGGGACATATTTATCCCTTTCTAATGAGGAGGAGATTGAAATGTGGCGCCTTGCCGATCCTGGAGTGTGATTGGCCACTGTTATCTGAAGCAACCCCGGTGTTGCCCACCCTAGTGTGGAACTCATTTGCATAGCATAAAGTACAGTGTTAAAATAGTGTCTTTAACATTTTACCCATGCATTATTTCTTTACCAAACCTCTTTCAAATTATTAAAGGCATCATAGGGAACAGGTAGACACCAAACACAATATGAAATGGTTAAATCATCGACCATGCATTTGTTTATCTGTTAACAGGACTATCCCATGACCTGTTGTTTTAACAGTCAGTAACCATTAATATAAACTGTGCTTTGCGTGAAGACGGAGTGGATGTGATGCAGTTTCAATCAAATTAAGGCCTCCAAACATAGGTATGAATGGATTTAGATAGATCTCTGTGGCCTCTCTTTATTTCAGTCACTGCTGCTCCATCCAGGGGGTCCTGAAGGAATTTATATGGCAGTCCTTGCCTAAATCTTAGGAATGAGTTTGGTGGTTAGAGTCAATGTGTCGTCCAATGAGAAGTCCTCTCCTTGGTTTTGGTGGGTGCAGAAGGTTCCCCTTCCTGCTCTGGAAGAGGTGTCTGGTAGTTGTCCTAACATCTTATCTGATGTTGCTGAACATTTGTTTATGTTCATTCACCAAAGATCCAATCACAGTGTGGCACATCTTCTTACACACCAGCAGTTAGAGAGGGGCCCTGTCGTAAACTGGTCCCTGGAATGCCATCTTAACTGTTGTTCACAACAATGGCGAAAAACAGCAGTTGAATGGGAGTTGAGCATGCCCAGGCAGCTCTTGAGGGAGCTGTCTGTGCGCACTGTAAAAAACTCACTCTCAGAACACTGTGTTCCTGTGTTCCCCGTGGATCGGGTCCCGCTTCTGCTGAGGCAGAGCGGAGGCTCCATTCGTAGGGTTCACAATTGGATCTGACAGAGGGATTAGAGACGGGCGCCGCCCTTTCTCTGCCCTTACCTGCCAGGTTCAGTGCCGTCTCCCAGGTGGAAGCACGCTCTGCGGTTTCTTCCCCCGGATTGAGGCACCGGTATTTCACATGTCCAGCTCTGAGGAGGTGGATATTGTGATATCGATCTGAGGACTCGCCACCTCACACACATATCGTGTTTCAAAATCACACGTTTATAACAAATCAATAGTGAACAGCAGTTTGAATCGCGTTTCTCCCTGTGCTACACTATAAAGCGAGTGGGGATACACGCGGTTTATGTGTTGTTTGCTGGGAGTAGAGCATGCACGTCAGCTCACAACTGACAGTGAGCAGTGTTCATTCATAAAAATGTCCCGAAGAGAAGCATGCACTAGCGGGAGTTTTTTAGCTCCACTCCTGTTGGCTTTATTCTCGAGGGAATAAAAGTCTAACGCAAGGCTCGGATCTCGCGCTTGCCGAGGCAGCGCGTGGATTGAGTTTTCATTAAAGAATATATAGCTCGGATCTCGCGTTGCCGGAGGCAGCGCGTAGATTAAGTCTGCAAGAGAGAATATACGGCTCGGGTCTCGCGTTTGCCGAGGCTGCGCGTAGATCACGTGTCCGTAATTTTATATATATATATATATATATGTATGTATTTATATTTGGAGGGAACTGAGTAGACGGGAGTTTCCCTTTCTCTCTTTCCCTAAAATACCTTGCGAATTATTACGAGCTATAATTCTTTTTTGTATTCTAAATATATTCAGCCTGTTCAAAAAAAAAAAATCTGGCTGCATTTAATTTGAGGATTAAATGAAATATTGAATACATTAAAATACATTAAATTCTGAGGAATTTAAAAGAAAATAAAGGAGACCGTTCTGCCAACCCTGCCACCTCGTGTGCTTCAGGGCGCAGTGGTTTCCAGTGTTCCTCCAAGAAAGAGGAGGGTTGTCGAGCGGTCAGTTCAGATGTTCCCTGCCGGCTCGCCGTTTCAGGGCACAGGTCTGACCGTTCATCCAAAGAAAGTGTCGCCACCCGTGCTCCCCCGCAGAAAGCTTGGGGACAGGGACAGGCGACACAGCTGAAGTCTTTGTGGGGTAACACAGATCTGCGGACTGTAATTATCACCAAGAAGGCTTCGAAGAGGTCCTGATGCCAGTGGCAAGGGACATTGGAGGGCAGCCTCCTCCAGAGAGGGTCGGGTATTAAAATACTTGGTATTCATCCCTCTTTGGCGCCCTCAGGGGGCCGTTCTGCTAACCCTGCCACCCAGTGTGCTTCAGGGCGCAGCGGTCTCCACTGACCCTCCGAGGAGGGCCGGTCATCACTTGATTCGGCTGTTCCTTGCCGGTTCGCCATTTCAGGGCGCCGAGTTAAGTGCTCAAAAAACACCAGAGGCCAGTCTCGAGAGACTGGTTCCCTTAGTAAATTTTCTGGCAAAATGGAAACTTCTCCCAAATATTTCAAAATGGGTGCTGCTCACAATAGAAAAGGGTTACAAATTCGGGTCTCGCCCGCCCCAGTTTATTGGGGTCCTTCCCACAGTGGTGGCCCCCGAGCAGTCTCTGGTAATGGAACAGGAGGTTATGACGGAGCTATAGAAGGGGTTCTCCTCCCAGCAAGCTGTCAGGGTTTTACAACCAGTGCTTCATTGTTCCAAAGAAGGATGGAGGGTTATCCCACAGATCAGGTCCGAGGACTGGTTTGTTGCGATAGACCTGAAAGATGCTTACTTTCATGTATCCATCCATCCTCAACACAGGAAGTTCCTCAGGTTTGCTTTCGGGGGCAAAGCTTACCTGTACAGGGTTCTTCCCTTCGGCCTTATCACCCCGCACATTTACGAAGTGTGTGGATGCAGCTCTGGCTCCACTGAGACTCCAGGGCATCCGCGTACTGAACTATATCGACGACTGGTTGATTATAGCTCAAACAGAACATCTGGCAGTTCAACATCGAGATGTTGTTCTGTCACACATGAAGAGGCTTGTGCTGAGGCTCAATGCCAAGAAAAGTGTGCTGGTTCCGGCTCAAATTACCAACTACTTAGGGGTAGTTTGGGACTCCACCACGATGCAGGCACATCTGTCTCCTGCTCGTGTGAGTTCCATTCTTAATGCCGTGAATGGGGTGAAACTAGGCCAGTCACTCACTGTTAAACAGTTTCAAAGACTGTTGGGTCTCATGGCAGCTGCGTCCAACGGGATACCTTTTGGCCTGCTGCACATGAGACCCTTGCAGTGGTGGCTCAGGACCAAGGGGTTTTCTCCGAGGGGAAATCCTTTTTGCACGATCAAAGTCACGCGGCGATGCCTTCGTGCTCTGGTCGTGTGGAAAAAGCCTTGGTTCCTGTCCCAAGTACCTGTGTTGGTGGTTCCTTGTCGTCGCGTAATGCTTACGACGGATGCTTCCCTCACGGGCTGGGGGGCGATCATGAGTGGTCGCTCAGCTCAGGGTCTCTGGGAGGACCATCAGAGTTCCTGGCACATAAATCGGCTGGAAATGATGGCGGTATTTCTTGCAGTAAAATACTTCCTCCCAGACCTGAGGGCCCATCACATGTTGGTCCGCACGGACAACATGTCGGTGGTCTCATATCAACCATCAGGGAGGTCTGCGGTCTCGCCAACTATGCAATTGGCCCGTTGGATCCTCCTGTGGGCCCATGGGAAGCTCCTCTCACTGAGAGCAGCTTACATCCCAGGGCATCAAACGTGGGAGCAGATGCCCTGTCGAGGCAGGGGCCGAGGCCCGGGGAATGGAGACTCCACCCTGAGGTGGTGGAGCTCACTTTGGAAAACTTTGGTCGAGTGGAAGTCGACCTATTTGCTTCAGGGGAATCAACCCAGTGTCCACTGTGGTTCTCCCTATCTCATCCAGCACCATTGGGTCTGGATGCCATGGTATAGACGTGGCCGAGGCTGCGTCTGTATGCATTTCCCCGTTCGCTCTGCTCCCAGGAGTTCTGGAGAAAGTACGCCAGGAAGGGGTCAGTCTAATATTGATAGCCCCATACTGGCCAACCAAAATATGGCTCTCAGACCTAGTGTCACTTCTAGATGGCTCCCTGATGGAGTTTCCTCTCAGGCAGGACCTCCTGTCTCAAGCGGGCGGCATGATAATTCATCCACGCCCAGAACTACGGAGACTGTGGGCCTGGCCTCTGAGGGGGCCAGGCTCATAGATGCTGGTCTCCCAACTGAGGTTGTGGAGACCATACTCCACTCCAGAGCTCCCTCCACAAGGAAGTTGTATGCGAAAACTGTTCTCTACTTGGTGTAGACAAAGCAACGTGGACCCTGTCCACTCTTCTATTAGCCTTGTGCTTCAATTTCTCCAAGACAAGTTCTCGGATG
The DNA here is from genome assembly GCF_019924925.1 of Ctenopharyngodon idella. Lineage (NCBI taxonomy): Eukaryota > Metazoa > Chordata > Actinopteri > Cypriniformes > Xenocyprididae > Ctenopharyngodon > Ctenopharyngodon idella. The sequence goes on from NC_067228.1 coordinate 20,676,913, forward strand.
TTTTTATCCCCTTCAACCTTGAAGGTTTATGTTGCGACCATTTCGGCCATGCTCCTCTGGGGGATTCCTTGGTAGGTCGAGACCCCCCTTTTTTATACGCTTCCTCCGTGGTACTCTGAGGCTGAGGCCTTCAGTACGTACAAGGACTCCGGCCTGGGACTTGGCCGTGGTATTAGAAGGGTTAGCTGAGGCTCCCTTCGAACCACTAGAGGAAGTTTCAGAGAAACTCCTCACCCTAAAGACCATATTTCTACTGGCTATTTCATCTCTTAAAAGAATAGGAGATTTGTGTTTGGAATTCGCACCTGGAATGGTCAAAGTGTTCCTGCACACTAGACCAGGCTATGTGCCTAGGTCCCCACCAACGTCCCGTGTCCCATCGTACTTCAGGCCTTCTATCCTCCTACATTTACAACTTCGGATCAGGAGAAACTCAATCTGCTCTGCCCAGTGAGGGCCTTAGATGCATATGTCCACAGAGCTGCCCTGTGGCGTAAAAAAGATCAATTGTTTGTGTGTTACGGGTCTCCTAAGAAAGGAGGCCCAGCATCTATGCTGGAAGTGGCATCTATGAGCAAGTGGGTCGTCGAGGCTATCTCACTTGCTTATGAGGCGGCCGGACAGCCATCTCCATTAGCTGTCCGTGTCTACTCTACTAGGGGTATGGCGGCCTCAAAGGCCTTAATGTCAGGAGTATCCATTAATGACACATGTGATTCAGCTGGATGGTCATCCCAGCACACATTTATTAGGTTTTATAACCTGGATATAGGCTCCACTCCGGGGTCGTCAGTTCTGTCTACAAGATAACAGACAGGTACTTGGTTCTACGGCGTAGTTGGGACAGTGTTCCCATAACGTCATATGACATAGCGTCGACAGTTCCCATGAAAGGGAACGTCTCGGGTTACTTGTGTAACCCTGGTTCCCTGAATAGGGAACGAGACGCTACGTCGCGTTGCCGTATCCCTGGCATACCTGTGAGCGTCTTGCTTCAGCCATAATCCAGAAGCTAGCATTCTTTGTTCTGGGTATGCTTAATAGTTTCCTGGTCCGTGACGTCACCCGCCTCTGACGTCTCGTCTCATCATTGGTTAGATACAAGAGTGCTTCATGACGCAATCACGCAGAAGGTTCCCATAACATCATATGACGTCATATGACGTCATATTTCAATGACTGACGGTTTTGTTCCTTTATGACATTTTGTTTCCTAATGAGATTTTAATGACCGTTGGCTTTGTTTCTTAACGATATTTTAATAACAGTGGGTTTTGTTCCAGTACGAGATTTCAATGATGTCAGTTTTGCTCTGTTACAAGATCTCAATGACGGTCAGTTTTGTTTTTCTACAAGATTTCAATAACTGCTGGGTTTTTTTTTTTTTTTTTTTTTTTTTCCCATTATGAGATTTCAAAGCCACTCGGTTTTGCTCTCTAACAAGGTTTTAATGATGGTCGGTTTTGTTTCTTAACATCTCAATGATAGTCAGTTTTGTTCCTTAACATCTCAGTGACGGTCGGTTTTGTTTCTTTGTTCTTTTAATAGATTTCAAAGACAGTCGGTTTCTTTACGAGATTTCAGTGACAGTCGGTTTTGTTCCTTTACAAGATTTTAATGATGGTCGGTTTTCTTCTGTTACAAGATTTCAAAGATAGTTTTGTTTTTCGAGATATCATTGATAGTCGGTTTTGTTCTTCTACGAGATTCCAATAACAGTCGGATTTCAGTGTTAGTTTTCTTCCATTAAGAGATTTCAATAACGGTCTGTTTTGTTTCTTTGTTCTTTTACGAGATTTCAAAGACACTCGGTTTTGTTCCCTAACAAGGTTTTAATGATGGTCGGTTTTGTTTCTTAACGTCTCAATGATGGTCGGTTTTGTTTCTTAACGTCTCAGTGATGGTCGGTTTTGTTCAGTTGTGAGATCTCAATGACAGTCGGTTTTGTTCCTTTACAAGATTTCAATGATAGTCGGTTTTGTTCCTTTACGAGTTCTCAATGACGGTCGGTTTTGTTCTTTTACGAGATTTCAGTGATGGTAGGTTTTGTTCGGTTACGAGACTTCAATGACAGTCGGTTTTCAGTGTCAGTTTTGTTCCATTACGAGATTTCAATGATAGTCAGTTTTGCTCCATTATGAGATTTCAACAATGGTCGTTTTCATTTTATTACGTGATTTCAGTGATGGTCGGTTTTGTTCCTTTGTGAGATTTCAAAGATGGTTGGTTTTGTTTCATTGCGAAATTTCAGCTTGGGTTCAAGTCCCACTCAGAGGGGGTGCGAGTAAAACCCAGAGGGTTGATATGTTAATCTCTGAACATATTTTTGTAAAGTGTGTTGTGAAAATGAAATGTGAATATATATCTCCATGAAATTTTGTTCAGGTACCAAATATTTTGATAATTAAATACACATATATACTTCTGGTGATGCATGGATTAGTGTTTTATTATTATTATTATTTATCTATTTCATAAGTCCCGCTTGGAGCAGTTCGGACTGCACAGGTTACAGACATTTAAAACATGGTGTGTCTTGAAATCTATAATCTTTCCAAAATAGAAACATTTTCTAACAATATACACTACTGTTCAAAAGTTTGGGGTCAGTCATTATTTTCTTTATTTTTTTGAAAGCAAAATGAATAATTTTATTCAGTAATGATATGTTAAACTGATTACAAGTGATAGTAAAGACTTATATTGTTAGAAAAAAATAAATTCTGTTCTTTTTAACCTTTTATTCATCAATGAATCCTGAAAAAAAGTATCACATGTTCCAAAAAATATTAAGCAGCACAACTGTTTCCAACACTGATAATAAATCAGCATATTAGAATGATTTCTGAAGGATCATGTGACACTGAAGACTGGAGTAATGGCTGATTAAAATTCAGCTTTGCATCACAGAAATAAATAATATTTTAATGTATATTAAAATAGAAAACCATTATTTTAAATTGTAATAATATTTCACAATATTACTGTATTCCTGTATTTTTGATCAAATAAATGCAAGCATATGAGCATATGAGACTTCTTTCAAAAACATTAAAAATAGTGCTTCCATTAAGTTTTAAGAACTACATCATTTGTGATGTGCAACTAACTAACTACTGCATGGTATGTGCTATAATGTAGGGATTATTTTTACCCCAGGGTTACACCCTTTTTTCAGTACAGTTCAAGTACTGTACTGGGGCACTAGGCAGTATGTAATGTGCTGTATGGGCTATTTTACACCAGAGCAACACCCTTTATACAGTACAGCTTATTGCTACTGTACTGAGACATTAGGACCCATGCAGGTCACAGATTGATCAGACCCACTGGCTTCTCCAACACCTCTTCCTGCAACTACCCAATCTCCCATCAAGAGACAGACTGGGCTCAACCCTGCTTAGCTTCTGTGAGTGTGCAGGTGAAAGCTTCAGGTTGACCACTGCAGAGCTGCTCAAGCATTTTTTCCAACTCATTTATAACCTCTTACGTAGAAATATAAATCTCAACAATGGTGACTTGCTTCATGCTGCAATGCATTCTATAACAGACTATTATTAAGTTGAAATTAACTGCATTACATCTACGTGATCAAAAAACACTCTGTGTAAGATTAGACCACTAGATGATGACAACCTCTTTATCATCAAGTTGTCAACATCATTTTATTGGTACACCCAGAATACACTGCAGCATGAAGCCTTTTGTTGATTCTCACCATTGTTAAGATTCATATGCTGATTCTTGATGTCAGTGTGTGTCTGAATAATGCTATATTTCAAAACTTACTTTCTGGCATGTTTTTTAAAAAAGGTCTGGTTGCCATGACACTGCTGGAGCAAATACTTCAGTCTCACAAGATCAGCAGAAAATTTAGAAACACTAATAACACTAACAGTCAGTGATGAGATTTCAGACATGATTATTAATAAAGCAAACCACTTTATGATGCTTCTATATTAATAAATAGTAAGCATCTGATTTCTGGCTTTCTTTAACATAAGAGTGTTTTCTAAACAAAATTAATCTAAAAATTCAAGGATCAAGAGCACAACTAAAGGAAATGCTATTCACTAAAATGGTGACTTAAAAAAAATTATTATTTTCAATTATAAATAAATAAGTGAAGCTGGCAAAGCTGTTTTTTTGGAGTTGTTTAATCATCCTCTCCTGAGATCTTGAGAGAATTAATTTAATTGTTTGCAGTTGATGTTTCAGTGGCTGACATCAGATCAACTATTATTTGCAATAGAAATGAATTTGAATGAAAAAGATCTCAACGAAACATGGCTGGAACATTTGAAATAAAAGAATTATTAACAATTGATATAAGAACAATTAAATTTTTTTAACTAAGAAATAAGTCAAATTAGGCTAAATGAACATGAGCTGTGGTACTGAAAACTTAAAGTAAGTTCACTTTACTTTCATAAAGTTATTCCAACTAAACTTTATAAGTTTAAATAACTAAATGTGTCAAGTTGAAAACACTTACAATTCTAAGTAAATACAACTTAACTGAGTCAATGTAAAAGATAGCTCAAAAAGTTAAGTTAAAGAAACTTCCTGTTTTTTTTTTTGTTTGTTTGTTTTTACAGTGTATGGCCTGCTTGTGGCTCAGATCTTATTTGGAACTCATTTATAGAGTAATTTTTATTAAAAATATATGTTGATAATGATTAAACACTTCAGTGCCACCATTTTAGGTAGCCTATATAAAGGGATGGATTGTGTGTGTGTGAGAGAGAGAGAGAGTCTGGTGGTCACTCCAGTACTACAATGATATAAATAATTAAATGAATAATGCCTATTTTACTGCTCTTTAAAGCTACAATATGTAGATTTCTCGCCACTAGAGGTCGCCTATTCAAAACAAAGGTGTAGCTTAATGAGCGCGTGTTTGAGTGCGGATTCTTGGGAGATGTCGTCTTCACCTCACAGCCAGTGGAAAAAAATCGGGACGGGACTTGGGCAGAAATCATATTCATGGATGTTATTATTAACGTTACTGCAGTATGCTTCTGGAGCGATTGCTAATGAGAGAAAAAAAGTATCACATGTTCCAAAAAATATTAAGCAGCACAACTGTTTCCAACACTGATAATAAATCAGCATATTAGTATGATTTCTGAAGGATCATGTGACACTGAAGACTGGAGTAATGGTTGATTAAAATTCAGCTTTGCATTACAGACATAAATATTTTTTTAATGTATATTAAAATAGAAAACCATTATTTTAAATTGTAATAATATTTCACAATATTACTGTTTTCCTGTATTTTTGATCAAATAAATGCAAGCTTGATGAGCATATGAGACTTCTTTCAAAAACATAAAAAATAGTAATGAAAAAAAAAAAGAGTACTTCCATGTAAATTGTAAGAACTAAATAAAATACTATATCATTTGTGACGCGAAACTAACTATCTGCGTGGCATGTGCTATAATGGAGAGATTATTTTTTGCCCCAGGGTTACACCCTTTATTCAGTACAGTTTATGGCAACTGTACTGGGGCACTGGGCAGTATGTGATGTGCTGTATGGACTATTTTATACCAGGATTACACCCTTTATACAGTACAGCTTATTGCTACTGTACTGGGGCATTAGGACCCACTCAGGCCACAGGTTGATCAGACCTGCTGGCTTCTTTAACACCTTTTTCTGCAGCTACCCAATCTCTCCAGAGATTTCCCATTGAGGGATAGACCAGGCTCAATCCTACTTAGCTTCTGTAAATGTGTGCAGGTGAAAGCTTCAAGTTAACCACTGCAGGGCTTCTCAAGCATTTTTCCAACCGTAGACCCTCTTACGTAGAAATATAAATCTTGACAATGGTGACTTGCTTCATGCTGCAATGCATTCTATAGGACTATTATTAAGTTGAAAATAACTACATTACATCTACATTATCAAAAAAAACAAAAAAACAACAACAACAAAAAAAGAACACTCTGCGTAAGATTGGACCACTAGATTATGACAACCTCTTCATCAAGTTGTCAACATCACCTGAGCACATTTTCCCTTGCTATTTTTCCTACAGCTAACACAATTTCAGCAGCAAGAGAAAAACTAACACTAAAGGTATGTTTACACGACAACGATGTACTAAAAACTGAAAAGTTTTTTCTTTGTACAGATGACAATGTTACTAAAATGCATGCCACAATGCATACTGGGAGCCACGAATGAGTTTTTATTGGTGCACCCAGAATGCACTGCAGCATGAAGCGTTTTGTTGATACTCACCATTGTTGAGATTCATATGCTGATTCTTGTTGTCAGTGTGTGTCTGAAAAAAAAAATCTGTTTTTCAAACCTTACTTTCTAGCATGTTCTTTTTTTAAAAAAAATTATCAGGTTGCTATGACATTGTTGGAGCAAATGCTGCAGTCTTACAAGACCAGCAGAAAGTTTAAAAGCACTAATAACACTAACAATCAGTGATGAGATTTCAGATATGGTTAGTGAATCAAACTACTTTATGATGCTTATATCATTAATAATAATAGAAGTATCTGACTTCTGGCTTTTGTTAACACAACAAGTGTGTGTTTTCTAAATACAATGTTAAAGCAGCCAAAAAAAAAGTTAATTTGAAAATTTAAGGATCAAGAACTAAAGGAAATGCTATTCACCAAAATGGTGACTTAAAAAAATATATTATTTTCAATTACAAATAAATAAATAAAGCGAAGCCGGCAAAGCTGTTTTTTTGGAGTTGTTTAATCATCCTCTCCTGAGATCTTGAGAGATTTAATTTAATTGTTTGCAGTTGATGTTTCAGTGGCTGACATCAGATCAACTATTATTTGCAATAGAAATGAATTTGAATGAAAAAGATCTCAACGAAACATGGCTGAAACATTTGAAATAAAAGAATTATTTACAATTGATGAGAATATTTAAATATATATATTTGGTTTAACTAAGAAATAAGTCAAATTAGGCTAAATGAACATGAGCTGTGGTACTGAAAACTTAAAAAAGTAAGTTCACTTTACTTTCGTAAAGTTATTCCAACTAAACTTTATAAGTTCAAATAACTAAATTTGTCAAGTTGAAAACACTTACAATTCTAAGTAAATACAACTTAATTGAGTCAATGTAAAAGATAGCTCAAAAAGTTAAGTTAAAGAAACTTCCTGTTTTTTTTTTTACAGTGTATGGCTTGCTTGTGGCTCAGATCTGATAAACAGGAGCGGTCAGCCCCAGTGCCATCATTCCACGTCACACGTGACCTGCCTCTCGTGTGTCATTTGCAACTCATTTATAGAGTTGTTTTTATTAAAAATATATGTTGATAATGATTAAACACTTCAGTGCCACCATTTTAGGCACCATTTTAGGTAGCCTATATAAAGGGATGGATTGTGTGTGTGTGAGAGAGAGAGTCTGGTGGTCACTCCAATACTACAATGATATAAATAATTTGATGAATAATGCCTATTTTACTACTCTTTAAAGCTACAATATGTAGATTTCTCGCCGCTAGAGGTCGCCTATTCAAAACAAAGGTGTAGCTTGATGAGCACGTGTTTGAGTGTGAATGCTGGGTGGCTTGTGTTGATAAATGGCATGCAGTTAATTTTAAAATGTATTGTATGATGAGAAAATGCTGTATTACTTAGCTACTTGACAAAATAGTGTTTTCCCACGTAGAAGGCGATGTTCTCAGGACCTTGCGCAACGTTCCCTAAAAGTTCTCTAAAGGTGACGAAGATTCTGAACCTTTACAGAACATTAGGGACATTCCTAAAACGTCCTCTTTTGGTAAAGAAAGTGCTGCAGTTTAAGGTTCCTTATATGACTTTAGGGGGATGTTCCATTTTGGTTATTTTATGGTAAAAAATGAATGTTACAAAGAGGACATTTGGGACATTAACCGAACGTTCCCACACGGTCCTCTGTTGATCATTTAATAACGTACCCGATATGAGTTTAGGGGGACGTTCTATTTTGGTTATTTTATGGTCCCCCGAGAACATTACAAAGAGGACATTTGGGAAGTTATCAGAACATCCTATAGTAATAGTCCCCTAAACATTCCCAGAACATCCTGAATGTTCCCTGAAGGTCTGCCAAATAACGTCCCCCAACCCTTAAAAGAACTCCACATCGTGACAGTCTCGGAACGTACTGGGAAAGTTACTAGGTGACAGGTTACCCCGCTAGAAATTTTACGTTCCCAGAACATTCTCAGAACATCCCAACTGGTGTTAAGGATGTTGTCTAGTAACGCTCCCAGTACGTTCCGAGACGGTCACGATGTGGAGTTCTTTTAAGGGTTGGGGGACGTTATTTGGTGGACCTTCAGGGAACATTCAGGACGTTCTGGGAATGTTTAGGGGACTATTACTATTACTGTTAACTTCCCAAATGTCCTCTTTGTAATGTTCTCACGCGACCATAAAATAACCAAAATAGAACGTCCCCCTAAACTCATATCTGGAACGTTATTAAATGACCAACAGAGGACCGTGTGTGAACGTTCAGTTAATGTCCCAAATATCCTCTTTGTAATGTTCTTATGTGACCATAAAATTAACCAAATTCGAATGTCTCCCTAAAGTCATATAAGGAACCTTGAACTGCAGCACTTTCATTACCAAAAGAGGACATTTTAGGAATGTCCCTAATGTTCTGTAAAGGTTCACAATTTTCGACGTTCTCGTGACCAAGGTCATGAGAACGTCGCCTTCTACATGGGTGTTTTATAGAAAATAATAAAGTTTGAAGTCACCGTTATGGAGGTGAGCGTTTGCTTTAGATGGGCTCTTGATTAGGTTTTTCTCTGTCTGCTTTAACTGTGTTTTCAAAACATGCTTGTCAGAAAAATTCTGATCAGATGAGTTTTGTTATTTAGTGATGGTAATTCAGTCATCATAGAGTGTCCTGATTCATCTCCGGAGACTGAACTCTGAGTGTTTCTTTATGTTTTTTTTTGTTTTTTTTTAATTCATTGTTCTGGCAGAGTTTTGAGCAGTGTCTTTTAGACTCACACAGACATCATGAATCAGTGTATGAACCTCAACAATGGTGACAATAAACAAAAATCTTTTTTGTGATGCTCAGAGTTAATCTGTTTAATACAGCCACTGTATGATGATGAATTCATCAACAATGAACAACCAAATCCATTTGATCAGATTTTTTTTCTCACAATTATTTTTTTTGCAATAAATGTGCTTTAGAAACACAGTTACAACAATTGGAGAAAAATTAAAGTAAGTAGCCCAACTAAAGCAAGCGCTTACCTCCATAACGGTGACTTCAAACTTTGTAATTTTTAATAAAACATCAACACCTCATTAAGAAGTTTTGAATGAAAGAAATAAAGTCAGAGTGGTTTGTAATAAGTGAAGATTCTGAGATCTAGAGAGATCCGTTAGTGTTTATTGTTCTGTTTCTGTTATCTGAGTTTTGTGAGGTTACCATTGTGCTGGAGAGTAGAGCCTGTGCTTCAGTCACTGATGAGGCAGAAACATTGATGTTCTGCTGCATGTTGCTTTATTTAAGGACTGTAACTGTGTAGTTGCTGATGCAGTGATACAGCAGTTATATTAGTTCATGCATGTGCTGTTGTCAGCTAATGACTTACTATAAGTGATTTGCATTTTAAAGAAAAGATTTCATAATAATAATCCAGGAAATACCTATAAAGAGCTTTTTTTTTTTTGTGTGAGACATTTAAGAAAAATTACTTTTTGCTTGAACAGCCACTTTTGTTAGTCAATTTAGCTCTAAATTTCAATTCATTTTTTTCAATTTAACGTGTTGAGCTATGTAACAATAATTCGTTTTCTGTCTGTAAATGTAACCAAACAGTTGTTCCCTTGTCTGACAAAACATAATATATTAAAGCATCTTTGGTGTTTCCATGGTTTCTATAAAATAAAACTGGAGGGTAATGCAGATATGACGCCATTGATAGGCGACTCCCGGACACGGACACATCCTTGGATAAAATCGCGATTTTCTCACTATTTACAAATAGATGGAAACATTTGGGATATTGTAAGTACTCAACTGAACAAAATATATAACACTGGCCTAGTGGTTTTTGGATATTTCACTGCAAAATCTTACATATTTTGCCTTTAAATCAATAAATAAAAATGTTTAAGGTACATTAGCCCCAACCCCAGCCGATGACCACACCATCCCCCTTGATTTTTTTTTTTTTTACAATTCGATCTCTGCCTATACTATAAGTCAAGAGAGACAGGCAGTCTATTCTAAGACATTTCCCAGTTATTCAGTAACATTTTGTGGGCAGAAATGGGTGCTTTGTGGAATGTTTGTGGGCTATGACTCAAAAACGTATCATCGAGCAGAAAGAAATGAGCATGGCTCACCACAATTGCACCTGGGCTTTTCTTGGCTGAGGAAAGGGCTGGGCTGGAGCCGTTTGAGGCTAATATACTGTGACACTGATGGCGCTCACTATGACCTTTTTGCAGTCGGCTTGTTCTGACACCACTTCCTGCATGTGCTTGTGTCCCTGGGACAGGCTAATGAGAGAGTGTCTGCACTCCACCCACTCTGAAAGACGAGCTGGATACAGCTGCTGCCGGCAGGGTTCTAATCACACCCTACAGCCTGACACCCCTCTATACTGCATGTGTGCGTTAAACCCTGACACGTCTCCCCTCCCACACAACATCATCATCGTGTAATGCTAGCTACTGATTTTCCACTGACACAGTTACAAATATGAGAGTCACTTTTCTATGTATACATCCTCACCAGATTCTTTGTAGTTTAATTTATTCTAACCTAGGAATTTAAAAGATTAGTTCACTTTCAAATGAAAATTATCCCAAGCTTTACTCACCCTCAAGCCATCCTAGGTGTATATGACTTTCTTCTTTCTGATGAACACAATCAGAGAAATATTAATAAATATCCTGACACATCCAAGCTTTATAATGGCAGTGAACAGGGTTCACGAGTTTGAGCTGAAGAAAGTGCCTCCATCCACATCCATCATAAACATACTCCACACGGCTCCAGGGGGTTAATAAAAGCCTTCTGAAGTGAAGTGATGTGTTCATGTAAAAACAATATCCATATTTAACAAGTTATGAATTAAAATATCTAGCTTCCGCTAGACCGCCTTCCGTAGAAAGTGCAAAACTCTTGCAGTTCAAAAAGCTTACGCTACGTTCTACGCCTTCCCTATTCAACTTATGGAAAAAGCTTAACTGACGCAACACCAGTTTACACTTTCTTCGTAAATTGAATACGGAAGGCGGTCTGGTGGGGGCTAGATATTTTACTTCATAACTTGTTTAATATGGATATTTTTTTTTTACACGCATCACTTCGCTTCAGAAGGCCTTTATCCTGGAGATCATTGTTTGACATGGACTAGTATTAAATATAGTCCCAGATTACTAGAAAACACAAACTATCTTTGTCAGAGGCACAGTTCAGTCAAAGCCCTTAAAATCTTCTGGAGTCAAAGAAACTGAGAGAAAGGCTGCAATCTCTATCCCAGGCGTCTGTCATCTCTGGGGGAACATCAGAGCTACTGCCTCATTCACTATTCTTCCCAGCACAGAGGCAGTCGCCACCTGCTTCAGTCCCATTCTCCATCAGACCATGACTGTGCCCGGTTCCTCTCTCTTCATTAACGCATCGGCCTGCTGCTAATAACACTTTGATGGCATCTGTTCCCTCATGTGTTTTTCAAACATAAGCGCAAAAGATAACAATTTACTGAATGTAGACCTGTGTCTGTTCTTTACAACATCAAATACAACAACAATTTAAACTTTTACATTTAGATAAAGTGAACAAATAAAAATTTACCCTATTTCATTTTTGATGCACTTTCCTGTTGAATTGTGAATGATTTGTTGTGCATGTTATTCCAAATGAAGAAATTTGTCTTCATAATCTTTAATCAAAATGATGCCAACACTGTAAAACATTTTCAGCTGGTTAAACTTAGAAATGAAAGTTCACCTGCTGTCTTAAAAATGTGAGTTAACTCAACTAAACATAAGTTAACTCAACTTGAAGATAATCTTTAAATTTTTAAAGTTTAAATTTTAACTTAAAGTAATACGTTGTCTTGACTATTTTTGAGTTAAAACAAAGCTTATCTTCAAGTTGAGTTAACTCACATTTTTAAGGCAGCAGGTGAACTTACATTTCTAAGTTTAACCAGCTGAAAATGCTTTACGGTGAAGAAATTAGACCATAAGTAAGGAAATCCAATAGCCAAATACTGTAGCTATTTAGGCATCATTTTAACAAACTTTAATTTGCTCTGACTCCCTTCTGGTATGTACTGTAACAGACTTTTCACCATTCAGTCAATTCCCACAATGCATATTGTTTTACTCAGAAATATGCTATTACAGTAAAATGTACAGAGCCCCGTTCATGACATGCAGTGAAAAATTTTTTTATTGTGGTCAAGAATTAAGAATAAGTTTGAACAACTTTTTAATTCATGGCCACATTTTATTAATTTGTTCCCTCATTTTATTTAAATTGTGGCCATGATTTAACTAAAATTAGTACAGCGTGGCCATGATTAGCCTAAAATGAGGGAAGAAATTAATAAGTCATAGGAACTTAATTTGTGGCCTATTGTGGTCTCCATAAAAATGGGTTGGGAATGGTAAATTCTGTTTTAGCTAATAATAATAATAATAATAAAAAAGATTTTCTTAACCAATTAGTGCTATGCTAAACTAGCTATTAAGTGGGTCCCAATTTGCATACTTGTTCAGTGTGTTCACACTGATAATATTTAAAAAAGAACAAGTGCACTTTAAATACCTGGATGATGCCCTTAATTAACCGAAAAAACAAAGCGTGGAATGTCGAAGACTTCCTGCACTCAGCTTTTGCAACTTTAATTACGTAACGGAGGGGAAGGGGCTATCAGACTTCGATGTTGAATGACAAAATAACCATATAAAATTCATACACTCTGCATAAGTACACAACCTAACTGAAAACACTAAACTTTAACCATTTTAGCTTCCATAAAATTTTGACTTAGATTACACACTGTTTTTAATTCTTGAATTTTAAGTAATTTATTCAGTATATCACTATTTAACCTACAAATGCCCTGCATGCTGCACTGCTGAGGACGAATGAATTGAGACATGTTTAATTTTTTTCACCCTTCTGTGGCTGTCCTCTGGCTTATAAGGATTGAGAAGATGGTCTTTCTTTGTAAGAGATGCAGTGATGTGTGTAAAAAGAATATGTTCCATTTTGCAGCCGCTCTGTGCTGAAAGTGCTATTGGATTACATTGTATGGCTGAAATGTTGAGGTTAGATGACAGGTTGATAAAGTTCATTATGGTTATCACAGATTTTCATAAAAAAGAATAATACATAAAGCACTGCAAAATAGAGCTGTTTGTTCATTATGCTAATTTGCTTTCTGGAAAGGACAATTATTCATGAGTACCCACTGGAATTTCCTATGGGCTTTAAAATAGTTTTTTACTCATTACTATTTTGGTTTTCACTTAAATGAGTAAAATAAAGTATGTGGCAGTACTTTTGTTCTACAACATAAAATACTAATTAAATTGCTAGCAAGTTGCTGAAAGAACGTGAACTACCTCGAGGATCCAAGCGTACATGCCTGACAAATTGTAGTTTAGCAATGTATTAATTAAATATGTTTTCACGTTACATTTAGTGATTTATAAGTCCCACTCTTAAAACTGTTTTCAGTTTACGAGTAAAATAAGACCTGTGGTTAATGTTACTCAAAGAGACGTTCATGTTTTGTTCTATAATATAAAATATAACGTGCATTTGGGAATGCAACATGCACCAACCTTCCTATACTTGTATTGAGAAGCGCTTATCAATAAAAGAGAAGCTTTAAGAGCTCCCTGTGGGGGTAACAGTGCTAACCTGTGGTTAAAGTGATAGTTCACCTAAAATGAAATTTCTGTTATTAATTACTTTCCCTCATGTCGTTCCACACCCGTAAGACCTTCGTTCATCTTCAAAACACAAATTAAGATATTTTTGTTGAAATCCGATGGCTCCGTGAGGCCTCCATTGCCAGCAAGATAATTAACACTTTCAGATGCCCAGAAAGCTACTAAAGACATATTTAAAACATTTCATGTGACTACAGTGGTTCAACTTTAATGTTATGAAGCAACGAGAATACTTTTTGAGCACCAAAAAAACAAAATAACGACTTTATTCAACAATATCTAGTGATGGGCAATTTCAAAACACTGCTTCATGAAGCTTAGAAGCTTTATGAATCTTTTGTTTCGAATCAGTGGTTCGGAGCGTGTATCAAACTGCCAAAGTCACGCCCCCCCAGTGGTGAACCATTGAAATTTCGAAACACTTATGACGTAACGAAGCCTTGTTTACTGAAATCATGTGACTTTAGCAGTTTGATAGATGAAGATGAACGAAGGTCTTACGGGTGTGGAACGATATGAGGGTGCGTAATTAATGACCGAATTTTCATTTTTGGGAGAACTAACCCTTTAACATTATTCGAAGGGACTTTAACGCCAACAGGAATTACAAACTAAAATGTTAAAGAGAAAATTAAATAAAAGATAACTTTATTGAAGTAACGTTGTGATTATCATTCCAGGAACTTCTACTATATCACCATGCTGCGAGACCCTGTGTCACGTTACCTGAGCGAATGGAAGCACGTTCAGCGTGGTGCCACCTGGAAGACTTCCCTTCACATGTGTGACGGTCGCTCTCCCACACAGGACGAGCTGCCCACCTGCTATAACGGAGATGACTGGTCGGGGGTCACTCTAAACGAGTTCATGGACTGCCCTTCAAACCTGGCCAACAACCGGCAGGTGCGCATGCTGGCCGATCTCAGCTTGGTGGGCTGCTACAACCTCTCCACCATGAACGAGAGTGAACGGAACCCCATTCTCTTGGCCAGCGCCAAGAATAACTTGAAGAACATGGCCTTCTACGGTCTGACGGAGTTCCAGCGCAAGACGCAGTACCTGTTTGAGCGCACTTTCCGTCTGCGGTTCATTTCAGCCTTTACACAAATCAACAGCACGCGTGCCGCCAATGTGGAGCTGCGTGATGACATGCGCAGCCGCATAGAGCAACTGAATTTCCTGGATATGCAGTTGTACGAGTTTGCCAAGGACCTCTTCCTGCAGAGATACCAGTTCATCCGCCAGCGTGAGCGGCAGGAGGAGAGATTGAAGAGGCGGGAAGAGAGACGTTGGCTCAGGGAGCGCCGAGTCAACCAGAGCAAACAGCCCAGTGTGGAAAACCAACCTCAGGTCACCACAACTGAGGACTATGTCAGCCAAGTGGTCCGTTGGTGATACCGTTTGGAAACATGCACTAGAACACAGAGAACATAACGGGCCACCTGAGGAAGAATAGATCACTTTTTGGACTTTTTCAGTTTAGCACTCTGAGTTTGTTTTTTTTTTTGTCATGAAGTCTGTTGCACTGGGAAAAAAAAAAAATTGCCTTGAGCAGTATTTTTGTCTTGTTTTCCAGTAAATATTATCTAAAGAAAATGACATGAGAAGCAAAAATGCATAAGATATTTAGAATTCTTTTTAAAGAATATATTTAGAATGACTCTACTTTTCTAGTTTTAAGAACAGAATTTAGTGATAATTTATTCTCAATTTAACAAAGCAAAAATTGGTTGAGAAAACTTTAATTTAAAGATACATACCTGTAATTGTTGTCTATTTTAATATATTTTAAAATGTAATTTATTCCTGTGATGGCAAAGCTGAATTAAAAAAAAAAAATTTTAAAAAATTGCCATTCAAAATTTTTTTTATGTTTTTGAAACATTTTTTATGCTCACCATGGCTGCATTAAAAAAAATAACTGTAATTTAAAAAAAAAAAAAAAAGGTAATTTATTCCTGTGATGGCAAAGCTGAATTTTCAGCAGCCGTTGCTCCAATCTTCAGTGTCACATGACCCTTCAAAGATTTGGTGCTCAATAAACTTTTCTTATTATTATCAATATTTAAAGGTGCACTATGTAATGTCTAGCAGTTCTAGCGGTTAAAAAACAAAACTGCATGCATTTTCTTTTTCATAACTAAAAAAGAGAGAGATTATCCTACTGCTCATAAAACATTCACTACTATGCTTAAAAGATATAACCAATTAAGATGGAAAGACTAGCTGAAGACGTTACTGTAGCTATACCCATTAATAGACACAGTAAAAATAAATTGAAAATAAATTCCAGCACAGAGCTTCAACAACCATAATGAAATTACCCTTCACAAGAGATAATTCTTTACAGTGAACTCTGCTAGAGAGCAACATATGGCAGTTTATCTGTTCAATAAAATACCTTACTCACCTGCTGAGTACTAAAAACACCATCTCTGCGTCGCTTTTACAACATTTCAAATCCCTCAGTTTTTGCCATCTCCGAAAAGCCAAGCCAATGCTGATTCTCATTTTATTACAAGCTCTGTTGTGTTCTCTTTTTGCCAGCAGACTTTCCTCTATTCTGCATTTTTTAAAACGGGTGATTCGCGTCTCGAACGCCCCCAGGTGGTTCATCCCAGTATAGCTCATAAACCCTGCCCTCTCCATGTAATTTAATAGGACGTGAGAAAAACTAAACAATTAAATTAAACTTCAAATAATTTTTTTCCAAACATTTTTCTTTTTTTAAATGAGTTTGGTTTTAGTTATTTAATGCTTAAAAAATGGGGGTGTGACATCATGATTGACAGCTGTGATTGACAGCTTCTCTGAGCAAAGTAGTCATTGAGGCACCAACAGACTTTATTGGGGGAATTTTCGGGAGCTTTAACTTTAATATCTACATTTCCATAACTGTTTATTTCACACCGACATAATGAGTTGTTCTGCAGTAAACTGTACTAAATGATTCTGCGAGAGTGTGGGCGGGGCCTTGATAGCGCGCGGCTGCACTTCATGCTCACTACCGCACATAATCGGGTCCAGAGTTCACTACTGCGCAGACTCAGGTCCCGAATCAGCACAAGATGTCAGCGCCATGTTGGGACATTGGCAGCTTTACTTTTCTTCATTGGAAGAGAGTGGAGGTGCGCCGTTCATATTTTTTTAAAGTCTATGTACGCAATTTAGCGCGAAAACTATCCCGTCAAGTCTAAAATATAAACACTTATAATAGGCTTATAACACTTATAGTGAATCAGGGTGACAAAAACACGTTTTGGAAAGAAGTAGCCTAGTGATGTTGTAATTTTGTAACATTATAAATGTGTTTACTCTCACTTTTGATCAATTTATTACGTACTAAAAAACAAAAATTTAATTGAAAATCTTACTTTCCCCAAACTTTTTAAAGGTAGTGTATATTCTCTGAAAATCTTAATATATTATTCAATTTAGTTTTGTTTGATGAGATTCAACTTAATGTCATTGTGCAGAGTACAAGTCCAGAGCCAATTAAATGCAGCAGCTTATTACATGTACTCATTAAGCAGACACATTTTGCATTTTTATCTTGTTTCAAGAGTAAAACATGACAAAAATACTGACTGAGAAAATGGATTTTTTTGTTGTTGTTTTTACAGTGTTTTCTTAAGATTTCTGCTGATTCGAGGCTGCAATGTAAATAGACTGCAATCCAAAAGTTGAAAAAGCAACATATTTGTGAAGGAACAAACCCTACACCACAGAGTTATATAAAGGTACAACACTGGCAATGTGAGGGTTGTACACTCAAGCTGTGTTCTTGCATTCAAAAACAGCTAGAGAGAGTGAATGAAAAAAAAAAAAAAATGCTGACAAGTTTTTAATGCCCAGGCCTGTTGCCAGTAGAGATTTTCAGAAGACACCCTCTCTGAGCTCTCTCACTTTTTTGTTTTTAAAAAAAGCAAACTTACAGCATGGAGACCGTCTGTACTGAGAATCTGTAGTCTCTGGTAGTTTCTCAATGATACGTTGTACAATTCAGGGTTAGCAGACGCCACCACAACAAGAGCCTCATCTGCGACATAGTAATAGCAGAGAAATGTATTGAAAACGCTGTATTGTATTGTAAACGCTGTAAGACATTTAAAATATTTTTTCTTCATTGTTTTCTTTTTTGTCGAATATGATTTTTTGGAGAATGAGTTGCACAACTAAATTTTTATACCAAAAAAAAAAAAAAAAAATTGTTCTTCATGTTTCACAAATGCAAATAAAAATTTAAACAAAACAAAAAATAAACAGACATCCATCCTGTTCGCTAAGCCATAACTGTAAAAAGGGGACTTCAGGTTAATGGATTGTTTCAAAACTCTTTTTGACATTGAGATCGTGTGTTAAAAGTGTGAATTAACTCATGGAATGAGAGGGTTTGGTTTGCAAATGATGAACAGATGGAATGTGAAAGCACATCACGTTTGTACGCCCCCTAAAGGTGGAAGAAAATTCACATCACAAAAAAAGTCATAAGATTGCTCCCAATTATGATGGTAATAATACTTCAGCTCACGTTTGACTCGGAATGGAACAGTATAAAGACTTTGGGAATGTCTGTACACAAGATGAATCCAGTATGGAGCTACATTATGCAGCAAAAGGGGTTTTAGGAAGACTATGAATGGGTCAGTATTTGTGTATCCAGTGCTGTTTCACACGTTTCTGTAGTCCTCATTAAAACTTTTACTGTCTGGAGAATATTTCTGAAGCCAGAACTTCCAAGTCACATGGAATGAAACGCTTGTGGTCTTTAAATCCTTCAACCACCGGCGGTAAAAGGAAAAGAAAAAAGAGAAGCCCTTTTCTGGTCTGCGCTTTGTAGCACCTTTTAAAAACTACATTCATAGATGTAGCGTGCAAATGAATAAAAGATGTGAACACATGCACATTTTTGATTTTTCTATACATAAAGGCAAATAAACTGTCTGTATTGCTCATTGTGGTTATGGAGAACATGGGAATGCTACATTTACAGATCAAAGTTTTGGAATGCAGTACCAGAAATATATGATTTTAGACCAAAAAGACTATAGAAGTTTAATGTTTTGTTTTCTTTGTATATGTTGTTCCATATGTTTTAACTTGAATCTGTGCTGCTATTTGTGTTTTTTTATTATTATTACTTTAGCCTTTATTGTGTGGCCAAAAGAGGTTTTTGTACAAGTGCAAGTTTGTGTGTATCTGTGTGTGTTAGTGCGTGTGTGTGTTCTGAAATATCAGTGTTGCAATGTATTTTAATTGCTTTGTTCACTTAAGTGCAATATGATATTAAAAATTAACTCCTTATGGGAAATGAAGATCTTAATAAATACATGTTTTGGTTTGTTTGATAAATATTAATTTAGCCTTAATATTATTCATTTTATTAATATTCATATAAAGTACTATATAAAAATACCACAAACTCACACAGAGGAAAATTGTTAGCTTTATTAGATGAAAACTTCTTAAAAAAAAAAAAAAAAAACTCAACTCACTGCTCAACTACAGTATCTCACAGAAGTGAGTACACCCCTCACATTTTTGTAAATATTTTATTATATCTTTTCATGTGACAACACTGAAGAAATGACACTTTGCTACAATGTAAAGTAATGAGTGTACAGCTTGTATAACCGTGTAAATTTGCTGTCCCCTCAAAATAACTTAACACACAGCCATTAATGTCTAAACCGCTGGCCACAAAAGTGGGTACACCCCTAAGTGAAAATGTCCAAATTGGGCCCAATTAGCCATTTTCTCTCCCCGGTGTCATGTGACTCATTAGTGTTACAAGGTCTCAGGTGTGAATGGGGAGCAGGTGTGTTAAATTTGGTGTTATCGCTCTCACTCTCTCATACTGGTCACTGGAAGTTCAACATGGCACCTCATGGCAAAGAACTCTCTGAGGATCTGAAGAAAAGAATTGTTGCTCTACATAAAGATGGCGTAGGCTATAAGAAGATTGCCAAGACCCTGAAACTGAGCTGCAGCACTGTGGCCAAGAAAGCCCGCAAACAGTTTGCTGAAGACAAGCAGACTAAGGACATGGATTACTGGAATCATGTCCTGTGGTCTGATGAGACCAAGATAAACTTACTTGGTTCAGATGGTGTCAAGCGTGTGTCGCGGCAACCAGGTGAGGAGTACAAAGACAAGTGTGTCTTGCCTACAGTCAAGCATGGTCTGGGGCTGCATGAGTGCTGCTGGCACTGGGGAGCTACAATTTATTGAGGGAACCATGAATGCTAACATGTACTGTGACATATTGAAGCAGAGCATGATCCCCTCCCTTCAGAGACTGGGCCGCAGGGCAGCATTCCAACATGATAACGACCCCAAACACACCTCCAAGATGACCACTGCCTTGCTAAAGCATGTCTCCAGACCTAAACCCTATTGAGCATTTGTGGGGAATCCTCAAACGGAAGGTGGAGCAAAGTGTCATTTCTTCAGTGTTGTCACATGAAAAGATATAAAAAAATATATATTTACAAAAATGTGAGGGGTGTACTCACTTCTGTGAGATACTGTATATATTTCTCTAAAATGCATAATTATATTGACCCAGGGCTGAAAGACTAAGACTAAGCTTGTTCATTTCACATGAAGTTTTAGTTCTGTTCAAAGGTCTGGCATTATTTGTTTGCAGGTGCCATTTGGTTTTATATTTTGTATCTTGTATATGTATTTTACAGAAAGTGTGGCGTTTAAATACATGTTGGGTCCACTGTGGGAAAAATCTCAAAGGTGCCATAGTCTCTCTCTTTGTGATTCAACCACTAGAGGGCAGAGAAGCTCCACCAATGTTATAATGTTACCCATTGTTTATATATACAGTGTCAAGAATACCGTTTGTAAACCCATTAAAAATGCATTTCTGCATTGATTACAAATAAAATGTGGTTTGATCTTAATTTAACTCTGACTAAACTAAAAACATGCAAACAATTGTACTTTTCACATTTTTCTTGAATTTTTTTTTCATTGGGTGACAAATTTGATTTTAGTTATTTCTAAATTTAAATAGGCAACTGAGAAACGTTACTAACTGCACCTTTAAAAGAAAGAGTTAGAGTGACCTGCTAGAAAAGTGTCATGATTTTTCACCTGCACTAGGAAATGACACATTTCATGTAATTTGGCAGGATAAAAAGATGTCATATTATTAGACAAAGACTAATTCATCCACCGGTCACCTGAAAACCATTTTTCTTCTCAGGGTCTTCAGTGACATATCCTGAGTGTCAAAGTGTTTGACAGAAATGGTGTCATCCAATTGTTAGGTAACTGTCAGAAATATAGTTGAAATAGCTTTTTCATTAAAAGGGTTTTATGTCTTTGTGTCTGGGGGAAAAAGACTGAATTTCTGAATTCACAATGTTTATAAAACAGTAGTTTATAAAAAAGTAGTACTCCTTTAGAGTCTGCACTCAGACATTTAGATTTCTGATCTGCACACTAGTTGTTATTTTACAGTATGATGTCTTCTGTCTGTGTTCTGATGGTGTCTACTGTATTTGGCAGTGGGGCAATTAAAAATGAGCTCATTTAATAGATGGTTCTGACAGTCCTTACAAACATCACAATGGAGCAACACAACTGAAGAACAGAGAGCAATGTTCATCGTTAATTCCTGAAAAATGACTGAACTGAAGGAATGTTAGGCTGCTTACAGTTCCTTATTGTAATGTAATAGCCATCTCATGCCTACTGAAGTACTTCTGAGATTCAAATAGCTTCCCATAAATACCATTGTGTTTCCTTGTCTGTGAAGATTATTAGTCATTCAGGTAATCAAAGGATGTCTTGTTTTGTGTGGCCACTCATCCGTTGGGTGGTGATTTCCCAGCAAGAGTGGATGAAGTCTCATGGATGAGTGGAGAAACTTTTTCAATTAATAGAAAGCATCTGAGCCAAATGACCCAGATTTATTTCTGGAAGTTAAAACTTAACTATATAATAGTACACATATTTTGTGTCCTTTTTATATAATGTTATTTTGAGGTTTCACTTTATCAAAAATAAAAATACAAAGGTTTACATTTGAATATATATATATATATATATATATATATATATATATATATATATATATATTGCTATTAATTGTTTGACAGTAATATACAGTATATATGTTCATTTAAACATTTCTTAATATTTACAGAACAAAATACACAAAGCAGCTGTAATACAGTTAAAATACTATTACACACTATTTTACATTTTGTACAAGTCTACATAATATGATACCAGTATATTAATATACATATGTACAATTACTGTTCAAAAGTTCTGGGTCAGTAAAAAAAAAAAAAAAAAAAAAAAAAAAAAATATATATATATATATATATATATATATACATCAGCAAGGATGCATTAACTTGATCAAAAATGACAGAAAAAACATGTTACAAAGTTTTTTTTAAAATAAATATTGTTTTGAACTGTCTGTTTTTTAAAGAATCTTGAAAAAATGTATAATTTTAACAAAAAATATTAAGCAGCATAAGAAAGGTATCTTAATCAAATCAGCATATTAGAATGATTTCTGAAGGAACATGTGACACTGGACGTAATGGAAAATACAGCTTTACCATCACAGGAACACATTACATTTTAAAATATATTTTAGATTGTGATAATATTACACATTATTTTTTACTGGGTTTTTTTTTTTTTTTTTTAATCAAATAAATGGCACCTTGTTGAACATAAGAGACTACTTTTGGTACAAAAACATTAAAAAAATATCACTGATCCCAAACTTTTGAAATGTAGTGTGTGTGTGTGTGTGTGTGTGTGTGTATATATATATATATATATATATATATATATGTATATACAAACACACACAAACATATATTCACACAATGTATCAGATCCTCAAGAGGTCTGTCTTTGACGTATTGTTTGGTGTGTGGATCACAGATATGGTGCTGCTCGTACGTTCCCTCCTGTGCACAAAGCTCCAGAAAGCCTGTTGAAACTTGTCTCCAGCCAGTGTATAAAGCGCTAGGTTGAAGAAGGTGTTGAGGCCCGCCAGGGGTCGTGATAAGATGTAGGCTGCATGGATGCCTCTCCTCTGCATGCACGGCACACCAGCGCCGCGCAGGCTATCCACTCTCAGTACACGCATGATATGAAATGGCAAGAAGCACACCACAAACACCACTAGAGTCAAAATGGAAAGCATGCGAACTCGAGAACGACTCGGCCTGTTTCTGGATATGCTGCTCCCCAGAGCACCTGCAATGCGAGTGTAGCTCCAGCACACCACCAGCAATGGCAATATATATCCAAACACGGTGAGTATCCAACCGTACCACCACACCACCAGTGGATCATTACTGGCGAAGTCAACGCATTGTGTCATGTTGTCCTTTTGCAGTATAGTAATCATCCCCAGCATTGGGGCGATCTCCACTAGCGAAATGGCCCAGACGGTCAGACAAGCCAAGATGCCCCATCTTTTCCTCCGGATCTCAGCAGCCTTCAGCGGATGCACCACTGCGACGTAACGGAAGATGCTGAGGCAGGTGAGGAAGAGGATGCTGCCGTAGAGGTTGTAGTAGAAGCAGAAGCGAATGAAACGACACATGAACTCCCCCAAAGTCCAGTTTCTGGTAATGTAAAATTGGACCAGCATAGGTAAACTCAAAGCATACAGCAGATCAGCTACTGCCAAGTTCACCATTATAATGCTGCTGCTCTTCCATGGTCGGAGCTTTGCCAGGTAAATGATGACTGCCAGGAAGTTTCCCACAAATCCAACTACAGAAATGATGCCATACATCACTGGCAGATAATAACTTTTTATGTATTCATCAATGGGAGGACAGTCAGTTGAATTCATTTCCAGGCCTGCCAATACTTTCTGTTGCTTCTCAAAAACAAATACACAGAAGTGACCGTTTTAGATTACCTTGTATATTAAATGTATAAATCAAATCTTTTGAATTGATTTGCCAAAAAGATTTGTTCAACTTATTCAAAAAAGTCGAATGGCATTATGCTTGTTATGAAAGAGTCACTGAATCATTTACACAACCGATTCACATGACAAACTAAACAACATGTTTCTTCATGAACGAGATGTATCATTCAATGTTCAAAATTTGCCTGAACAAAATCTCAGTAGAATCAAATTCGTGCTGAACAAAAAGATGAGCCAATGAGCTGTCAAAAAACTATGGCGGTATTACCAAATGACAATTGTACAGTAATACCATGATAAACATACAGCAGCATTGACATTGTGTCATGTTTAACCATGATATTATGGTACTGAACCATGTACAAACAAACCAATGTTATATACTGTTTTTGTAAGTCTAAATCATTAACCTACAAATTTCAGTTTTTTTTTACCCCCAACATAAGGCATTTTACATTAATATTCACTCACCATGATGAAGGTTTGTTGATCCCTCACTTTCTCCTCAGGTTAGTGTTCAATACTCAATGCAGTACCATGAATGCACAGTCATCAGGCAGACATTCATTGATTTGTGGTTGTCTATCAAGCGTCATCTGTGTTTTGGTATTGTCTGACTTCACTCCCTAGAAACAAATGCATGAGTCACTTTGTCTACCACAGAAGTGAGCATTATCCCTTGAGTTACTATTTAACATTTCCTGTAACTTCCTAATACACACACATTTCCTGAAACATTTTATGAGAAACTTCTTTATAGCACACAATATACTGGAGTAAGGTCTATGAGATGAGTAATTTCATAAAAGTTCTCGTATGCAGTCCCACCTGTATGTCTTGTCCAGTGAACAAATATGTGCAGTGCTTGTTTGAAAATAATTATTTTTGCATAAGTTTGTCCAGTGACATAAATCTGATATCAAAAGTCACAAGTTCAGATCAGAGATGACTCTGCAGCTAACAGTTTCTGTTTGCAGCTAGCAGTATTTTTTGTTTGTGAAAGTGAATAACAAAGTAAGAAACATACTGTAAGTAGGCCTATAAGTATTGATAAAGCACCATTATATTATGGATCATTGAACCAGGAAGTTTCTGAACACACCTTATGGTATGAGGAAACAGCAAGACCAAGAAACAATCAGAAGGTCTTTATCTTCTTTATTGCCTGTGAAATCTGTGTTCAGTATTCAACCGAAGGTTCTCCCTCAGGGTCTCTTGTTGTCTCATTTGTATTGAGACTGCACAACCACAACACATAAAATATCTACTGACTACTATGACATTTGAATAAATGTAAATGGATAAAACTAAGTTAGACACAAGGCCCTCTGGATAAATTAAAATGATTACAATTGGCTTGTTTGTGCTTTGATTTTATAATGCTTACTAAGGCTGCATTTATTTGATCAAAATGTAAAAAACTGAGATGCATTTTCCCCATGATCCTTTGGTGAATAGAAAGTTTTAAAGAACAGCTTTTATTTTAAACAGAAATCTTTTTGTAAGATTATAAATGTCTTTACTCTCACTTTTAATAAATTCCACGCATTCTTGCTAAATAAAAATAATATTTTATAATCTCTTTCAAAAAGTCAAAATTATAAAAAAAAAAAGTAGTAGTCACCAAGTAAACCTCTGTAAAAGTAATGTAGCCATAATAAGATCTCATTTAGGCCTACCATTTATTTCAATTGATAAAGCATACATTTCCATTAGATGATAATACTAAACACATATTGCTCAAAAGCAAAAAAACAAACAAACAGACCATCATTTGCATTAATATTTACTGTGTACCAAGTGTTACCACTAGATGGCGTGCAGTATTCATTTTTTTTTTTTTTTAAATACCCCGTTGTCAGTTTTAAAGATTCAGTATTAAAAATCCAAAACTCAAAACTCAAAAAAAAAAAAAAAAAAAAAAAAAAATCCATGTGGTTGTCTTTTACTGAGAACATACTGAACCCTTCCAGACAACTGTTGTTCCCAGCTCATGATCTGCTCTCTGGAACTACCTGATCTGGAAGTTAAGACATTTTGTTCCCAATACCTGGAGAGAGGCTGACTTTAAAATGAAGAAATGCTTCTTTATGAAATGTCAGATGCTCGAAGCATCAATTATTATTACTGTAACCAATGATTTACAATAATATGTTCATAGTTAGACAAATTACATAATTCATAGTAAATTTTGGGGGTAACGCATTACAAATAACACCAGTTACGTAATCAGATTACTTTTTTCAAGTTACTATTAAAATAACACATTACTTTTAAATTTACAACAAAATATCCAAGTTACTTTTTTAAATAAGTAGTTATTTTCCCATGTATTGACTGACACCTCTCCTATCTTCATGTTGAGAGAAATTGGAAGTGAGGTGCAGAGGTGTTGTGCGTGCTGTGTAAACATTTGCATTTACTCATCTCACACAAAAACAGACTCAGTATTCCTCAAAAAGAATAAAACAGTGACAAGCAAACTCAGAATAGTAAGCAAACCTGCAACAATTAAATATGTTAATGTGTATTTATATGTATTCAATCTCACTTTATAAATCAATGTCTTTGCTGCTGACCTTTGATGTTCCAATTTAACCGTACTAATAGCAAAAACTGTTAATGCTGAACGTTGAACTTTCTTCTCCTGCATCTTGTTCTTCTGCAGTGACAGAATTGCAGCACAGTTGAAAGGTTTGTTTGAGCTGCGCCCTCTACTGTACAGGTGTGAATTTGTGTTTCCTTCAGCCTGAGGCTTATTCATTTCACTTTTGTTGTAAAACAGTCTTTACATATGCAAAAATTTAACTTTTTTGTTGTTGTTAAAAACAAACAAACAAGCAAGCCCAGCCCAGATGAGAAAAAGTAATGAAAAACGTAACATTACTTTACAAAAAAGTAATGAAGTAATGCAATTAGTTACTTTATAGGATGTTGTAACACATGATTTTTAAAAGTAACTGTCCCCAACACTGTTCATGGTACAGAATAGTAACGCACAGTGCAGAGAAACATGAAAGTGATTTTTTCTAACCTTATCAAAAGGATTTTTACACAAAACTTTTTAAGAATAAGAATGCTTACACTGACATATTCCAGTTTTATGCCCCCCCGCCCCCAGTTTTCATTTTTAATAGCGATAATAGTAATTAAAATAGTGATAATAGTAATAAAATAATATAAAATGAAATGACTGTATAGAGTAAAAATATCAGTCGAAGTGTACATTCTCAAGTACGCAAACATGGATCTTGATTAATGATAAAAAATTTTCAGCCCTATCACATCCATACTTACACTATATCAATAATATGTCTTGCACTTGCAGCACAAGAGTTTTAGACTATAATGTGTATACTGTCCTACATTAAAACAATAGATAGAAGAGCTCTGTTGGTGTGCATGTTCTTACTCAAGAGACTTGTTTATTAATTATTAATCTGAATTTCAGTGACAGTCAAAGTGCATGTACTGCAATATTTTAGTTACAGGACAAAATTTTGACTACACTTTAAATTCCAGACTTTGACATCTTTGTAACTCTGAGCACAGTTTGAGATATTATTGAGTCAGATGAGACATGTGTGATGTGAGGGAATTTTTTTTCAGATGTTTTTTTCAGACATTTTTTTCTCACAAAAATGTGAGAAACAAAATGCTCTCTTTTAATCTCATTGCTGTTGGAGAAACAATTTAAATATTAAAGGGATCTCATTTGTTTTACTTTCTTATGGAAATCATGTACCATAAGATGAAAAAAAGAAGCCATTTCATTTCAGCCAGTGGTGTTTTAATTCCAAAACACTTTAGGGACCATTCACTTCTTTGATGTGGTACTGTGAGACTGGTTCCTATCTTGCAGGAAAATCTTGAAGCCAAGGATTTACTACATTTTCAATGGCCATATTGACTGGACTGGTGTCAGGTCTTTCTGAATGGACAGACACTTCATTAGCAGGAGCTGCTGTGTGGTTGACGTGATGACAGATTAGTGCGTGTTTCTGTTGAGCTACTCTGTGTCCACACTCTCCAGGCAAAAGCCGGAGTACATGAGCAAATTATCTGAAATTGCTGTGGGGTTCATGTGAGATTCCTATCAGAAAACTGAGATGCACTCCAATGGGTCTTGACCAAAACTAGAATATGAATTAAGGATGCACGAAGTAAAAGCAAATCAATTTTTATTCTAACCATTGTCAAATCCAACCTACATTTTTTCAAAATACATTTTTTTGTTGTTAACTGTGCTTAAATTAATAAGTAATTATCCTTACTATCTTTATATAGAAATTCCCAGCGTTTATTTTTTTTAAGCTTTTGTTACTGATTTGTGCCCAGTTTCATCTGAAATTCATTGTAAAACATAATGAATAAACCCTTGGCAAAAAAATAAGCTTGTGCTTATTGCTTCGACATTTACTTTCATGGAAATTGAATGTCAAGGCATTCACGTCTGTTTTATTGTTTGTTTGTTTGTTTGTTTGTTTGATTTTC
The DNA here is from genome assembly GCF_019924925.1 of Ctenopharyngodon idella. Lineage (NCBI taxonomy): Eukaryota > Metazoa > Chordata > Actinopteri > Cypriniformes > Xenocyprididae > Ctenopharyngodon > Ctenopharyngodon idella. Next base: position 20,705,281 of record NC_067228.1, read on the forward strand.
ATTTTTCCCTTTCCTCATTTCTCTCTTTTAGAATCTGGATGCGCATGATGAAGTCTTTGTGATTTAGGCCTCTGGGAATATATGCGTTACCTAAAACATTTACATGCCATGAGCCTGTCTCTGAGATGCAGTGCTTTAGGGCACAGCATCACCTGAACAGTCAAACATACAGCACTGCTAATGGCATGGGAAATCATGGTCATGCATTTTCAGCCCATTTGGACACAACGCATGGATATGAAAATAAATAATTTCACAAAAAATGTAATGGACAGAGATATTACACATATATGGACAGAAAGCTCTATCCACTAGAGTAATTGACATTTAGCTGATAATAAACAATGAATAAATTCCATTTAGCATATACATGCAATTAAAATGTACAGTCTTCCTTTTCCAGGAAAACGGACAAAAATGTTGCAGTGAGTAACGTAAGAAAATCAGGTAGGCTACGCTTCAGATGTTGCACAGCACCTTGATCCTGCGGTCTTTGATGGCATGTGATGCAGCCGTGAAAGTTGTCTTGAGTGTCGATGAGAACGTTTGCCTGCAGTCAGGGGCAGGAACTATATTAGATCTATATGTTTCACGTTCTTTGTCGTCAGCAGTGTTGGGGAAAGTTACTTTTAAAAGTAATGTATTACAAAATTGCGTTACTTCCTAAAAAAAGTAACTAATTGCATTACTTAGTTACTTTTTATGAAAAGTAATGTGTTACTTTACATTAGCTTGCTTGTTTGTTGTTAATAACAAAAACAAACAAACAAAAAAAAAAGTTCTATTTTTGGCAAATGTTAAGGCCCTTTCACACCAAAAGTGCCTCAGGCTGAAGGAAATGCAAATTTACGCCTGTGCAGTAGAGGGCGCAGCTCAAACTAACCTTTCAGCTGTGCTGCCATTCTGGATTAGTCAAGTCAAGTCACCTTTATTTATATAGCGCTTTTTACAATGTAGATTGTGTCAAAGCAGCTTTACATTGATAACTGGTACATTATTTGGCTGCACAGCAGCTCTTAAAAGAATAGTGTCAATGCAGGCAGATCAAAGCACTGTTGAATATCAAATGTCAAGTCAAATGTCAAGTGTCCCCAACTAAGCAAGCCAAAGGCGACAGCGGCAAGGAACCCAAACTCCATCAGGTGACATCAGGTAACGAAGAATAGGATACAGGAGAAGGAGATTTTCTAAATCTAATAAAAAGTAGTTTTTTTATTAGTATGGTTGAGTTGGATCATTGAAGGTCAACAGCAAAGACATTGGTTAATAAAGTGAGATTAAATACATAGTACATTTGTGTAATTTAATATATTTAATTATTGCAGGTTTGTGTAAAATTCTGAGATTTTATTTTTACTGTTTTTATTTATTTAGAGGAATACGGAATGTTTTCATGCAAATAAGATGAGTAAATGCATGTTCACATTTAGTCTAGAGCTACACTAACCATCATGTTTACGCAGCACACACACGCCTCTGCACTTAACCTATTTCTCTCAACATGGGGACAGAAGAGGTGTCAGTCAATGAATGTGAAAACAAAGTAAATTGCATTACTTATTTGAAAAAGTAACTTAGATATTTTGTTGTAAATTTAAAAAGTAATGCGTTATTTTACTAGTCACTTGAAAAAAGTAATCTGATTACGTAACTCAAGTTACTTGTAATGTGTTATCCCCATCACTGGTTGTCAGTAGTGAAATGATTACAAATATTGCTTATTTTCATCAAGATGAAGAAATGAAGAATACATAATCAAATTTAATTCCATCCTGAGTCCTGACAAAACTGTTCATGTTATTCATGCATATAAAAAATATATTAAAACGAAAAATCACAGATGTTCTAATGTGATGCCAGCAAGTCGTTTCCCCTTAAGAATTATAGTTTAGCTTTTGTTTGTTTGTTTGTTGCCACACACAACTGATGCCATTGAAAACATGCTAAAACACATCTTAAACCAGCCTAAACTGATTTGCTGGTCTTAGTTGGTCTCCCAATATGTGGGTCTATTGGCTGGTTTTGGATGGATTTTAGCCACTTTTAAACTGTTCAAGCTGGGAGACCAGCTGGCCATGCAGCTAAACAGAGCTTGGCCAGACTTGTTTAAATGTTTGTGCTCTTTCAGAAGTATAGAAAGTTAAAACAACAACAGCTGTATTCATAATTTCATAGGGTCTCATTATTAGTACTACAACCTATGACAAGTACGGGGTTGGTTGTCTTGCTTGAGTTCAACAGATACACCGGTAGACAGACAGATAAAGACAGAGAGTGGAGAACAGCTATAGTGAAAGATAGAAACTGGAAAGCCACAGAGAATCAGAAGACAAAAGGGAGACCACTATTGCGTTGCCCTTGGATGTAAAAATGAGTTTTACAATGTTAAAGCAAAGGACAAAAAAGTCCATTTTTATAAACTGCTGCCGAAACTGGTCACGGCCACAAGATTTCCATAGTTATAGCAGCGCCAGGCCAGCAATCCCAGAATGGTGTTGGGGTGGAGCTTATATCATAGGTTTAGTGGTGGGGTTGGGCATTCTTTAAGGAAGAGCTTATAGTTATAGTGTATAATTGTAGGGTTAGTGGTTGGGGCGGGATACGCAATCATCAGCACCCCCCTAACTTCCACTCTGAGGCTACTGGCCTGGCACTGCTGTCCTCAGACTGCGGTGACGTGTGGTTCTGCATTTAGGTATCTCGTTGAGCATACATCAGTTGTACACTCATTATTACGGTGCATTATGGGGTTGAATGAGTGCACTCGATAACATCCACTATGGATTCAGACACCACTACAAATGGCTGTCTCCTCAAATTAAGGGTATAGTGGGTACACTGCTGGAGTCCTGAATTATTTTTGTTCACCTATTTTTATCAGCACGGAATTGCCTTGCAAATAGCACTGGAGCCCTCTATTGGTCAACTGCTTGATGACAGACATTATGAGTTTATCTATTACTAGTCACGATTACAGCAACTAGCAGAAAAATCAAAGAACAAAAACTATAATAATCTTCATTAATCCAACAGAGCCAACCAACCCTGTGACGTCACATGTTGTAGTACTGCAAGATGGCTTTGCCCTTGCTACAGTAGGTATAACATCTTTTTTCTTTTTCTTTTAAATGGATACATTTATTGTGTTTGTTATGTAATTTTTGATTAGAATGGAAATCCATTTAAATAATGTTAACTTGATTGACTGCTTAATTTCCAAGCCTTTTGGGTTTTCTAAGTTTCACAAGTTAGCTTTTTTGGCTAATTTATTTGATCTTAAAAGTCAGCCATATCAATTAGCATTTCCAATGGGGAAATTCACAGTAGATGATTTAAACATTAATAGGCTATATGTCTAGCTTAAAAGGATAGTTCACATGAAAATTATCTAATGATTTAGTCACCCTCAAGCCATTCTAGGTGTATGTGACCATTTTCTTTCAGACGAACACAGTATCCTTGCTCTTCCAAGCTTTATAATGGTAGTGAAAAAAAATAACCCACACTGCTCCAGGGGGTTAATAAAGGCATTTTGAAGTGATTTTTTTTGTAAGAAAAATATCCATATTTAAAACTCTATAAATTCAAATAGGTTCCAGCAGACGACCATCTGCACAAGTCGACTTGTGGCAAATGAGTAACCCCCTGATGCGATGTATGATGTAGGATGTATCATTCGCGGTTTAAACAAATGGGCTGGGCAAAAAACTCAAGCTCCTCTTCTCTTATATCAAAATCCTCCAACATTTCTCTTTAAAAATGATCATTTTAGACTTCTAATTTGTGACTGGTTTTGTTTCTCTTCCTCTGTGCTTCTGCGTTCATCATTATGTCATGCATCGGGTCAGAGGTTACTCTTCCGCTGGAAATCGATGCGTATGGGGCTACGGGCATCTGCCGGAAGCTACTTATTAAAGTTAATAAAGTTTTAAATATGGATATTTTTCTTACAAAAAACCCCATCACTTCGCTTCAGAAGCGAAGTGATGGGGTTTTTTTTTTTGGCTTCAAAATTTGGCCCCCCCATTCACAACCATTATAAAGCTTGGAGGAGCAAGGATAATTTTAAATATATCTCTGATTGTGTTCATTTGAAAGAAGATAGTCATACACACCTAGGACGGCTTGAGGGTGAGTAAATCATGGGATAATTTTCATTTTTGGGTTTAAGTAAATGTGCTTGGGTAAATGGCATCCTAAAAGCTTTTCTTCCAACAGAAAAACACATTTTCATTAGGCTACTCAACATAGAGCTTTTAAACGACTGCATATGGAAACTCTCAGAGACTGGACTCTCTGATTTGTTAGATCCTCTATGTTTTCCATTCTTTTTACTAAGACAGCCTGGTTCAAGGGCAGAAAGGCTCTTTTTTGGCACCATTAGCTTAAAGAGTGTAATGATGAGGATTGGATGCAGTACTTACAAAAGAACATCTCTACAACATTGTTCTAGATCCGAGGCCCATATATGATTATCATTATCACAGCTCTGTGCTAATTGCAGGAGCTCAACACCAAGCACAAAAGAGAGGAGAGAAAGATGGCAGCTCCTGCACCAACAAACAACTTATTGCACATGCGATTAATGGAGTGTTGCTACAGCAACTGAGTTAACACAGTGTTGCTCGCAATTATCTTGCAGTCAGGAGGAAAGTTCGAAGCAAACTAGGTGTTTAAAGTATGGGACTTGTCTTATTGCTTAGAATGCTGATGCATAATGAGGTTTACATTTTTTTAAATTGCCTGTAGAAAGTTCTTTGGTGACAATTCTGTCCATTTCTTTGTTCTCAGTATGTTTACCATTCTAAGGGCTTCTGCACTTGTGTCAGTGTATTGGAAGTGTACTGTTCTGTTAACATTAGAAAAATAATAGTTTTTTTCCTCTCAGTCCATGAATAAATATTTGGATTTGATGCCTGTTAACTTACAGTACAGCTAAAGTATCCGTGCAGTGTGTCAGGAGTTAGTTGTGTGAAACACACACAGACGAAGGAGCTTCAATATAAATGTCTTTAATGATGAAACTCAGAGAACAAATAAACATAACCTAACGTAAATGAGAACTGACAAAGACTGAGGGAGAACACAGGGAATATATACAGGGCAAACAAGGACTAAACAAGACTAATTAACAAGAGACAGCTGGGACAAATGAGTAACCAATGATACTAACTAAAGGCGAGAAAACTAAACAAAGGAGGACATGTGACAAACAGAACATAACTCAACACGTGACATTATCCCGCCCTCCCGGAAGGCACATCCCGCGCCGTATAACATCCACAGGGGTGGGAGGGTGGCAAGGACGTAGGTCAGGGGACAGGAAGCCTCCAGAGCGGCCTGAACTGTCCGATCCACCATGGCGGCCTGAACTGCCCGATCCGCCATGAGCCGGCTCCAGTTCCCGAATTCCCAAATTCATGGGCTGGAGCCGCCTCGGGACTCGGGGACGAGGCAGGGAGCCGCCTCGGGACTCGGGGACGAGGCAGGGAGCCGCCTCGGGACTCGGGGACGAGGCAGGGAGCCGCCTCGGGACTCGGGGACGAGGCAGGGAGCCGCCTCGGGACTCGGGGACGAGGCAGGGAGCCGCCTCGGGACTCGGGGACGAGGCAGGGAGCCGCCTCGGGACTCGGGGACGAGGCAGGGAGCCGCCTCGGGACTCGGGGACGAGGCAGGGAGCCGCCTCGGGACTCGGGGACGAGGCAGGGAGCCGCCTCGGGACTCGGGGACGAGGCAGGGAGCCGCGACGAGGCTCTGGAGCGGCGGCCACCTTGCGACGAGGCTCTGGAGCGGCGGCCACCTTGTTGATAACTGAACTGAAGACTTGGGGATTTGCCGGAGGACAGAAATGGACGGATCCATTGGAGGGATATGTGTAAGGAACCGGCGTGGGGCGAGTTGGTAAGGCCTCATGTGTTTCCAATGGGGTTGGATGAGGAGGATACTTCTTTACTTTAACTTCTTCAACTTCAAAGTTTGAACCGTTTAAAAAGAGTACGATTTATAGACTCGACTAGGGAGAAATAACAAATAGGTTCATCATAACGAATTGTATCCTCATCCAATCCCATCCAAAAACACACACGGAGAGAGGTGTCAGGCCAGCTCACCTGATAAGAGAGCTCAGGAAATTCCTTCACATACCTCTTCAAAGGACGACCATTCTGCCTCAGTCCCGACAGGTGGTCCTCAGCCAGGATCATATTGTTTTGGTCAGTTCTTCTGTCAGGGGTTAGTTTTGTGAAACACATCCAGACGAAGGAGCTTCAATATAAATGTCTTTAATGACAAAACTCAGGAGAAAAAATAAACACAACCTAACATAAACAAGAACCGACAAAGACTGAGGGAGAACACAGTCAGGGAATATATACAGGGCAAACAAGGACTAAACTAGACTAATTAACAAGAGACAGCTGGGACAAATGAGTAACCAAGGATACTAACCAAAGGCGGGAAAACTAAACAAAAGAGGACATGTGACAAACAGAACATAACTCAACACCCACATGTGACACAGTGATTGAGCTGTCCATTTGTGACACTGACAGTAATTGCTGTGTGAGCTTAACATTCCCCAGCGGTAATTGTTGTAATCTTGATTATCACGTCATACATATCTACAGTATTTATTACCAAATGTGTTTTTTTGTGACATTAATTGAGCCTGCCTCGGTTCAGTGGTTTGGAAAATAGGAAAGGTACCTAATTCAGTAAAATAATAATCGTGCCAGCTGTTATGAAAAGTTGTTATGGATGAATGAACTGAAAGTATCAAATAGAGCTTGTCCTGTGTGTGTTTAAAGGGGTCATATTATGAGGAATCAGATGTGATCTTTCCTCCTTGATCTTTTTAGATAACAAATAAACACTTATATATTACATATTACACTTATATATTACTTACTATATGATATATATACTTACTATATATATATATATATATATATATATATATATATATATATATATATAACTATACTTACTATATACATTTTAATTTAACTGACAAAACATTTTTACATTACACAATATGATATTTGTGCTATAAAAACATGTGAACTTAATATCAAATAATAGGTCAACACTGAATGCTGTAATGTACTTTCTTTTATGCTGTGAAAGATGGAAGATGCACTCCTATTCAATTCCTGCTTTGTAATTTTGTATTTCTTGTACCTGGAAGGCAAATTAACATCAAGCAGCTGAATAAAATTCAATATGAAGAAAAATAACAAGGAAAAAATAAGAAATTAGTGGCTGATAAATGTGTCTGAATTATAATATTAATAAGATGGGACGATAAACTGCTGGCATAGGATATTTTTAAAGGTCAGGGTACTGTTTTCTACTGGACATATAGTGGTATAATACACAGGAACTTATGTAACTGTTTCTTAACTGATTTTCCTTATTATTCTGTCATTGTCAGTTTAAACGCATAACATATAATTTCACAAACTAGCCGCCAAGAACACAACATGTTTGTTAGGCCAAGTTTGGTCCATATGGCTACAGGTAATGATTTCACTGTTACACACATCTGAAAATTATAGATCGAGCTTCATTCAAAAGAGAATTTTAACTAGTGAAACAAACAAACAAAAATAATAAGATATTCTTTGTACTGAATTCACCAGTCACAGCCAAATAGACTCTAGAGGGTTTTACAGATATAATAAGCAACCACAATGTCAATTCTGCACTACCAGCTGAGAATGAATCATATTAATTTAATCAATAGAATTCTCTTTAACTGTGCAGTTAATCGGTTCAGATGGCTCTAATAATAAAGCATACAGAGTGGCCGGGTGACCTTTGATATATTTTTGATTGTTTGTTGTTTTTAATTGTAGTGTTGCTAATCAAACTCAAACTCAAGCGGGATTGTAAGATTATGAATGAGATCTTGAATATCAAAAAATTTAGTTCAGAAAAGAGTTCAGTTTCACAGTTCAGGTAGGTGTCACATTTGGTTTTGGTTAATGTTTATGTTTTCATTTCTTTTATTTTGGGTTTTGTTCATGCTCTTTTTTTTAGGTCTTTTATTTTGAAGTTTAGTCATCGTTATGTTTCCTGTTTGTCATGGGTGTGTGTGTGTGTGTGTGTGTAGAAATCATGTTTCATTGTTCCTTTGTCTAGCTTTGTTTCTTGTAAAACTGTTCGTGAGTTTCATGTTCATGGTCAAGTTTAGTTCATGTTCATGGTCAAGTTTAGTTCATGTTCATGGTTATGTTGTTTATCGTTCAAGTTTAGTTTAAATGGTGAACAACCTTGGTCAGCCAAAACCAAACAAAGACACGCTCAGAGAATGATGCAGCACTCAACAAGTTTTTTTATCCTCTTAGGAATAGACTTTTGACATTATATTTTAGTGAATTTTAGTTTTAAGTCTGAATGTCCTGTAAAGAGCAGAGATACCAAATGTTTGGAGGTTTCAACATGACAACTTCTCATTGGTTTTTAAATGTGACTGACATTAACTTAGTGTCAAATTTAGCACTCTTATGGACATATGATAATATTTTCTATGACTACCCATTTATGGCCATTTTAGCTACATATTGCATAAAATAAAATGGTATATCAATTAATTCCATTATGTCTTTCATAATATACATTAGTTGCGAATCATCTTTATACAAAGTTAAAACAAATCCTGAAACCTAAAGATTGATTTTTTTTTTTTTTTCCCCACCAATCAATCACATTATTTTTGCCTGTCATGTCATTTCATGTCTTTTTTTTTTTTTTTAAACAACTGAGTCCTGGTGTACACTACAGAGAACATAGCATACTATATTAATACTGTAAAAAATATCTTTTTAAAAAATGTTTTGTTTCTTATGCTCTAAACAATGTAATGACATGAAAAAAATACTAATACTAGTTCTCAAGAGGATACACATTTCTGTCCACCCATGGAAAGAAAGACTTTAGATTTAATATTGCAAGATTTGTTTTTGTTCAAAGTATTTGTTACCATGAAAAGTACTGAAGTACCCTGAGAGAAACATTCACAGTAGATCACAGCAAAGATGAAAGGACTGTGGGCAGAGTTGGTGATCTCTTCAAAAGCCAGACCCTTATAGCATGTTTCCTCTGCCAAAGTCATTTCTACAACACCATTTCCTCATTCCCCTCTCCTGCGTTTCAAATCTTTTTGTCTTCTCTTGGCTATAGCCATGAAAATATGGATGTATGCTATGATCAGGCTTCTTTTTCAGTAGGTGTGTCAGGGGTGGGAAAAGAATCTGGAAGTCTTTGAAAAGTTGAGATCAGTCAGATAAAAGGAAGCTTTCTTTCATCATGATGTGTTAGCTGCTTTGATTGACAGTTACCTGCTTGGCTGATCTGAAGGTAGACTGTCACTGGCTTTCCTCTTAAAACACTAGTTTGCAGGATTGCAGAGAGAGAGGGAGAGGTGGTCCATGAGTGTGCAAGCTATTTCATTTTTTTTTTTTTTTTGCACAGAATTTTGGATGACAAGCAAGAAGTAATAAACATCTCAATATGTCCAAATCCAGAAGCATTGTAGCATTTGATTGCATGTGTAGGTTTAGATTAGAGGTAGCCTTGCATAACCAGACTTTTGGCTAACAACATGAAGTCTGGTCCAGATTTCAGCTGATTCTGTGTGAAAACATCCACACTGACAGTGATTTGATCACCGGAGGTCACCGGGTTGCTGCATTTTTAGTGACAAACTGCATTTTTCCTACTGCTGGAAGCCCTAATGTCATTTTTAGGTTGCTTAAAGGAATAGTTCACTTTCAAATAAAAATTTCCTGATAATTTACTCACCCCCATGTCATCCAAGATGTCCATGTCCTTCTTTCTTCAGTCGAAAAGAAATGAAGGTTTTTGATGAAAACATTCCAGGATTTTTCTCCTTATAGTGGACTTCAATGGTCTCCAAACGGTTGAAGGTCAAAATTATAGTTTCAGTGCAGCTTCAAAGGGCTTTAAACGATTCCAGACGAGGAATAAGGGTCTTATCTAGCGAAACGATCGGTCATTTTCTAAAAAAAAAAATCAAAATGTATATGCTTTATAGGCACAAATGATCGCACCACAAGTGCTTCCACCAGAACGCGATTCCGTATTCTTCAAAAAGCTTACACTGAATGTCCTACGCCTTCCTTATTCAACTTAAGGAAAAAACGGAACTGGCGCTGCGTTCGTTCCATAAGTTGAACAAGGAAGGCGTAGGACATTCAGCGTAAGCTTTTGAAGAATATGGAATCGCGTTCTGGTGGAAGCACTTGTGATGCGATCATTTGTGCCTATAAAGCATATACAATTTGATTTTTTTTTTAGAAAATGACCGATCGTTTCGCTAGATAAGACTCTTATTCCTTGTCTGGTATCGTTTAAATCCCTTTGAATCTGCACTAAAACTGTTCCTTCAACCGTTTGGAGACCATTGAAGTCCACTATAAGGAGAAAAATCCTGGAATGTTTTCATCAAAAACCTTAATTTCTTTTCGACTGAAGAAAGAAGGACATGGACATCTTGGATGACATGGGGGTGAGTAAATTATCAGGAAATTTTTATTTGAAAGTAAACTATTCCTTTAACTGGCAATAGCTTTGAAAATCTGATTATAAAATAGCAGACAATAATAAGATTAAAGTTTGTATTTTTGTCATTTATTTGTTTGCATATACATTACAGCAGTACATAATGCAAATCATGGAATGAACATTATCCATGCAAGAATCAAACTTGCTCAGAATGCTGACAATGTTTGAGATGTTCTTCATGCATGGCTCACAGTAACACTCATATGTCTTGCCAATAATCGTCTCTTCCTATTGGTTGCTGTTGCTCATTTGCATAAGTTACAATTTTGTTCATCTTTGTTGTATCCCTAGACATTCTCACATCGTGTAAACAACCTGGGCTGTTGTCATGATGATGTCGGAAATTGTCAACTGTTATTGGAAATGTATGACTTTGCCATTACAAATCAATCTGAATGCCACTTTAGAAGTGTCTGACATTTTGAGTGACCAACCAACCACAAATGTTTTGTTTGAATGTGCAGTTTAAGGACAGGTAAATCAGAAATAGATATTGATATCACAATAATAGATTGGCATTCAACTCATCCAGTGGGGGGAAAAAAAATCATTGAATCAACCTGTTACCTTTCTAATGTACCGCCTCCTTTGTGATTGTTGTGGCATAATCGTGAAATAAAAAGACAGACAGAATTAACTGTCAGAGCAAATGAAACATAAACAATGTCCTTTATGTACATTAATTTGACCATACTGTAAGTCTTATGGTATTGCTTCCACTCAGATAAGCTTTGGGTTATTTTGAAGTTTCATTCGCTTTCATTTGAATACAAATGAGCATAAATGTCAGCACAAATTATACAATGGGGTCTAATGCTCACAGGAACTTCAGTGTTTAATGGAACTGTTTGGTTTAATAGAAGCCACAAAGCCGTTTGGAGGAAGTATAAAAGCACTGATATTTGAGCGAAGCAGCACTTGAGGCTCACCAATTATTGAGCTGCAAGTTGCCAAAAATACTTTGAGCAAGGAAGCAGCTAGGAAGAAAGAAAGACACACACACACACACACACACACACACACACACACACACACACACACACACACACACACAGTGCATTCATATATAATTATACATAATTCAATTGTACATTAGCAGTACAAATAACCAAAAGTATTTCACCATGTAAAGAATAAACTTTTTCCCTTTTTTTATTCCAGTGATGGCAAAGCTGAATTTCAGCATCATCACTCCAGTCTTCAGTGTCACATGATCCTTCAGAAATCATTCTAATATGCTGATTTGGTGCTCAAGAAATATTTCTTATATCAGTTGTGCTGCTTATAGGACCATTTTTGTGGAAACTGTGATATTTAGAAAGTACAAAATAACAGAATTGATTTGAAATAGAAATATTTTGTAACATTATAAATGTCTTTATCTCACTTCTGATCAATTTATTGCATCCTTGCTGATGTTACAGCGTAACAGTATTACTCGCTCTGTAGTCCATTAGCATAATAAGAGAGTGTTCAATGGCTGAACTTCGTTTTTCTTCTTGCCAAACTTTGCAGACTTTGTTCTCACATCTGCTTTAATTCAGCCAGCCTTCTTTATGTAGCCTTGTTTAATGAACAGGACAGAAACTGTGATATTTTGTGGTAAATAATACTCTCATCCAAGAATAATTTTTCTAAGCTGACAACAAAAAAAAGTTTTTAATGGGACAAGTAAACAATGACACCATTTAAAAGAGTGTGAAAGAAAACAAATCCTACATAGGTTGCAGAAGTATAGTGTAAGATAATGAAGGGGATAGGCTATTATACAATTAAAATAACTCATATGAGTTGCTGAGAATGAAAGTAGAAAAAATAAAGCTTGGTTAATATTTCAAGAAAGCTGACTTGATTTATAATTTGGAGTATAGATTTTCTTTGAATAACATTTTTATTTTATGTTATGTGAACAAAATTGAAATGCTTTGTCACTTAATACTTGTCACTCTGGGGTGTGTTTCCCAAAAGCATTGTAAGCCAGCTTTGGTCGCAAGTTCTATCGTTATCAGCATAGTTCAACAAGTACCTTGACGAGTAAATTTGCAACGATGTTTGCAAAAAACAAACAAACAAAACCACTGATCTCATAAGCACTATCGGTTCCTATTTATAAGGGCCGGCTCCATCCTCAGTCTGTACCAAATGATCAAACAGGGACCAAACATACAATTCATTATACACAAAAGTATAAAAATAATGAAACACTAAACACATACAAAAATTAAAATCTGTGTAAACCCATGGGTATTTAACCACACTATAAAAAAACAAAAAAGGAAAAGGAAAGGAAACTTACTAAAACAAATTTAACGTTTTTTTTTTTTTTTACTTGATAAACTATTAAGTATAATAGCCAGTGAATAATTGAACATCATTACATTATTATAACTAAAATATTTGGACATTTAACACTTAATTTAACATGTAATTACATTAAAGATGATTATGAGTACATTTAGGGCATGTGCAAATGAATGTATAAACTAAGCTATCAGGCTAATTCTAATTCTGGGGAGCATTAAAAGTAATTTGAGCCAATGGGATCACTTGGGGACCTAACAGAGACCAGATTTTGAGGAGGACCTGATTTGACACCACATTGATAATAATAATGGTTGTAAAAATTGTGTTCTAATGGAATAATAAATCAACTGCAAATACATCATATACTGTTTAAAACATTTAACAGAAAAGTGGTGAGCAGCAAAACTATCAAGGAACAGATGATCTAGTTATGTCTTGCAGCATCACATCTGTCATGAAAACATTCACAAACATGAGTGTTTATCTGCAGAATCTATATAATTATTATTTATTTTTATTTATTTATTTTTGTCATAGACAAATCATTTATATTATCCTAGTCTGTGGAAAGCATTTTAATTAGTTTGGAGCCATCTTAGTTTGGGCAAATTGTAAGCCACCTCAATTCAGCTCATCTACAACTGGACTGAAGCCTTTTTGAATCAAAACTCATGCTGTTTTGGTGTGACTAGTAAACAGCAGCTGAGAGTTTCCAAGTAAGTAAATAATAAATGAGATCAAGTAAATGTCAATAAATCACCTTGTTCCACTGAAACACAGCAGCACACTATACTTTGACTGTTTCAGGTTTTACCAGGAATCATGTTTATTGGCCTCAAGTGCAAATTATTTTCAACATGATTCATTATATTCTCAGAAATCTGTGGAACAGATCTGTGGGGAAAAACAAACTCATTTGACTGAATTAACTTATTCATTTTTACTGTAACTTAATGTAATAAAAATAGATTTAAGTCTGATGCACATATAGTGAGTGATTCCAGAGATAAAAATGACTTATGACTTATATTCGATGCATGCCAAAATACACGTATGTTTGTTTGTTTGTTGTTTTTTTTTGGTTGACGCTAATTAGCTAATGCTTGTGGAATTGACTGTTACTGTATCCAGATCTTGAAACAGCTTTCAAGGAAAGATTAATCTGATATTTTATTATAATATATTCTTTTTCTAAAAGTTTGTCTGGAACTTTTGAGCTGAAATGATATATCCATCTTAACCTCTGGAGGTCATAGGAGAACAGATTCAATTATTCTAACAAAGACAGAAAACTGGCCCTCATCATTGAAGGTTATGGGTAAATTAGAAGTGTGTTCCTGCCATGGCCGCGAATAACAGCAATCACATCTGGTGAAGAAACTCAATCAATCTAATCCATTTATAGAATGACATGGAAACACTCCCTGCAGTTTACCAATTAGCAGGCAATGCAGATTTGGGTGCATCTAGCAGCTTTGCATATTGCTGTGAAGACCTTTTCAATGCTTTTGACATTTGACAAATTTAGAATTTACACTTACTTTCATGAATTTGCCAGCAAGATCAAACGTTGGATGTAGAAACAGATAATCACTGTATACCCTGGAGCAGATGTTTGTTATTATAATTAGGAGGTTATTAACATTTCTCACAAAGAAGAATTGTATCACAGCATAGCTCATTTAATGTCTGTCTTGAACAAACTGTCTTTAATAATAAAAAAAAATTTAGTTTATTAAGTGTCTTTCTCATAGCTCAAGATCAGCTATCAACCAACTTTTAAGAGGCAGATATTACTGACAGTCATGAGAAGCAGATCGTTAGAGAGAGAGACGCACACACACTTTAACAGTCAGTGGTAGAAATAGTAGTTTTTAATTTAATTAATTTGAAAGCATTGATTGAGGAAATGAAGCAGAGACTCAAAGGGAGTGCATTCAAGAGTTTTTATATATTCATATCATACACAAGTTTCAACAGATTGAAAGTGTTTCCTTGTAACAAAAACAATTCACCTCCACACATAACAATTCAGCATTACAACACATCAGGCTGGCATTTTAGCTGAACTATTGAAAGGGTAAGCATAAGGGTGAGTAAATGACAGAATTTTAATTTTAAGGTGATCTGTTCCTTTAACAGAGGTAAATTTATTTTAGATACATAGAAATGCTGGTCTGAGAATGAGCTCCGTCATTGCTGTTGTACTGTTGATGGCAATAAAATGAGACAACATCCACTGGGCATTTGATGGGGCTGCCGTATTCCTAAAAAATAGTAATAAATAAATCAGAAAGCCTTAAGAAACGTCTAACTAAATATAATGACAATGTTTAATGAAAAAGGGCAAGTGAATCATATCAACTTCCCATAATAAGAGAAATAAAAGCAGCAGTGCTGAAAAATATATTCAGATAATCGTGAGAATTTGTCAGGGTTATGTCTGTTTGTTTTTTTTGTTTGCCTGTTTAGTTCTAGTCTGTGCTTCTTAGTTGCTTCCTCGGTCAAGATGGCCGCCACCGAAAATGAGCCCTCGGTCAAAATGAGTCAGCTCTAGACTCCGCTCCAGTCCCTGAGCCCGCTCAAGAGTCGGGGGGGGGGGGGCTTATTATATTTATTTATTATTATAAATAAATAAATTTATTTATATTAATTATAAATTAACGTCCTGATCCGCCATGGCCTCCCTCTTCTTAGTTGCATTCTAGCCTGTTAATTAGCCCTGTCCTCGTTAGTATCCTTGGTTACTCATTTGATTAGTGTCCTTAGTTCAGGTGTGTCTTGTTAATTAGTCTTGTTTGCTCCTCTGTTTGCCTTGTATATATTCCCTGTGTTCTCTCTCAGTCTTTGTTGGTTCTCGTTTGTGCTTATGGTGAATGTGGTTGTCTCCTGTTTTATTCCTGGTTCCTGTGTATTTTGTCATTAATGTCTGCATTCCTGCATTTTTCCTTGTTGTGAGTGTTCCTACACCATGTTCTGTGACAGAATTGGACCATAAACTAAAGTGTGACCCAGTTTTTGTGTTTTATTTTAATAATTATGGTTATTAATATGCCATCTGTTGATTCTTTATTTATTAAGATATTTATTTAGTTTATTTTTTCACCCTATAAGTTGGCAGCATGTCTTTGTTTGTGCTTTAGGATGCTACATGCAAGGTAAGGCTTTTTTTTTTTTTTTTTTTTTTTTTTTTAAAACATTGCCTGTAGAAATCTCTGACAATGTTGACTTGATGGTGGCCCGCTTACTTGGCACGCTGTTTCCAGTTTGTGTTCTTGTTTGTGTGTATCCACATTGAAAACCTCACACTTCAGTATTTATAAAAGCATTCATGAAATTAATGCCAGTTCTTTCCAGCATGTATTGTCCTCTTCTCAACTCTTTGATGAAAATGACCCTGTAAAAATGATTATGAACATTAATATGTAATAAAAAAAACTTTGTCAAAAGTTTGGGTAAAGAAGCTGCAAGGCTGCTGTGAAGACATGCACTAATGAGGTATTGTCTGGTGCAGTGCATGTATTCTTCAGCTAAGAAGTGAAAAAATAAGAGCAATAGAGAAAACAATTCTGAAGAAATCCTCAGAATGTTGAACTCATTTCACAATATGTGACATTTACAAGCAATTCAGGCAAATCTGAGCTATTTTGAATCTGTCCTAATTGGACCACCTATAAATTAGTGGTGTTTTTTTTGTGGAAGCTGATTTGGTTGGGTAGAGACAGATGACAGATATCCCCTACTTGAGATTTTTCACACATAACTCTTTCTCAACACTGCTGCTTTTACCAGCCAAACACAAAGTCTTCAACTTCTAAGACTCTGGTGTAAGAAGTAGCACATGTGCCAGTTAGATGCTGGAGTGCTGCCAGTATAGATATTTGCACCTCAAACAGTAGGAGCCTAAAGTCTGAGACCACTAGTGAAAATGTTTCCAATTAGCATTTTTCCACACTGTAAAAAATAATACCCTATATCTACTCAAAAAAAAATTGTGGCAACAGATTACAAGCAATATTATTAATTAAAATTGAACAATTAAGAATTGAGTTACAATTACTCAAATGAGCTCCTTAAAAGTGAACCATTTAAAATGAGTAACTGCACACAAAAAAATTAAGTAAAATTTAAACAAAAATATTGGGTTCATTGGACAAAACAAAACTATATTAATGAATACTTCTTAATGAAAAAACTGTCCAAAAAACAAGAAATTAATTTTGTTAAATAAAGTTTACATATTAAATTCCATGAAATCTACAAACCCACAGAATGACTTTTTACAATAACTTTTTTCATTACATAGAATATTTTACAACAGTTCGATTAAAAGCTTAATTGGAAAATGTACATTTACGTTTTACATTACATTCTCATTTTACTTTGCCATGAACTCTGACCTTTTGTTCAAAGTGATTAAAAAGTTTCTTCTTCATCATAAGGTTTCTTCGGATTTAAGGCCTTAAACATTATTTGTATGTTTAAATTAGATTTTTAATCGCATATTTTCTGTTTCCTTGGACCTTTACCCCACTGTATGTTTTCACTTGACAAGTGACGCAAGACAAACCAATTTTGAATATGAATATAAAGTCAATGTCTGCAAAAGGAAGGCTTTGATAGGATGGTCTCTTCTAGTAATTGTATCAGATGAGGATCCTTTTATGAATTTTAAAAAATGCTAGACTGCGCTCCAACAACTCCTTTCAAGGTGCATGTTGTGAAGCTCATTACTCCACTTGCATGGAAAGGAAATTATTGTTCAATGTTTACTCAATTAGAAACAGAATATGGTTATAAGATTGTTGTGGAATTGGTTGGAAAGTTGTTTAATTTAAATGTAAATAAAGATAAAATTGCAACAGTGGCACAAAGAAAGTTAAAAGCAGAGTGTGAATTTTCCAAAGTAAAATATTCAGACCATGATAGATTCTTCCTATATTATATAAATATATTCCACAAAAGAGCAATAAATATGCAAATATTGTTCTTTTAGCAGCCTTTTATTAACAAAAAGAGGGACAGAGCATTGACCGAAATGGGCTTGTTTATGTGTCATTGATGATTAATGGCGATATGACTGATATCAATTTGGAGATATGAACAGATACCGGGAGCATTTAATGTTTCTTTTTGTGTTTGAGACTGATATAAAGTAATGCTCCCCACCTGAGACCCTAATTGGACTGAGATTGTTATATTAAACGTCCTCTCAAACCTGACAGAGAAATTAAGTTGATTTGTTCCCTGTCCTTATCCTTAATGTGATTTTTATTCACATAACATTTCACAAATGTAGATAGGCTGCATGTCTTTCGTTAAATATTTTCAGTTACCTTTGGATCAAGTCAAATACATTTTTAACAGCTCAGGGAAAGCTGAATGTGTGTTCACTCAGTCTCTGGTTAAGCGGTGGCCTGTCGCTGCCTCTTCAAAGAGATTGAATCCAAGTGATAAGAGTTATGCTGAATCCTCAGGGTTCCTCTGAATAACTAGTGTGCTGTGTGAGAAAATGTGTTGGCGTTTTGCTCTGCAGGATTCCTTTTTATAATGGTTAACCACATGTTTTACTACACAGGGTTTCTGGAATGGATTAATATATAGAGGCTACTACACTACGTCTATAACGTTATAGTTTTCAAAAACTTGCAGTTTGAAATGCGTTTTCCAAACTTTGCAGGCTTTTCAGGCCCCCAAAACACTGTTGTCTTGCAAAATGAATGGCCAAAACACATAAAAAGTTTTCAGTTTTTAGTTTAAAATGGTGTCATGTAAACGGCCCCTAAAAGAAAAAAGATGGCCAGTCAATTAGGAATTGCAGTTGCTAGCAGAGATTGTATATTATCGGGAGATGAGAGGGTCTGTATCTCTTACCATTGGAGAAAGCGTAACGGCTAACTTAATCACGTGCGGCACCTCTCAGCCTATCATGTAATGGCAGTGACATCAGTCGCAACATTCCCTAGTCTGCCTTCTCTTAAAAAAATACATTTTTATCAAGCTAAAATCTACATATAGTTCCCAACGAAAGTATTGTTTAGTGTAAAACATGCTGAAGATTAGCAAATAGGCTGTCGATTAATTAAATGATTAGCTATTTCCCCACAAAAGCTGTTTAATCAGCATAGTGAAGCCTCTCATCCATTGACATCCATTCAAA
Organism: Ctenopharyngodon idella; assembly: GCF_019924925.1. NCBI lineage: Eukaryota > Metazoa > Chordata > Actinopteri > Cypriniformes > Xenocyprididae > Ctenopharyngodon > Ctenopharyngodon idella. The sequence goes on from NC_067228.1 coordinate 20,724,332, forward strand.
AAACAGCCGCTGGTCTCCTTCCCTGCGTACCGCCAGAGCCGGAGCGTTAGCATTAGCCGTTAAGCTTTTTTGGCTAAAGGTTGCAGGCTTGCCTTCCAGTGGCTTCGGTTGCTAGTTGGTGTTTCAGCACCATGGACAGATCCACAACTTACTCTTATTTTGCCACTTCTTGAACACTAATTCAATGATTTTAATTATTAGTCATTTAGCTAATCCTCCCTGGGGTTTGAACAATCTTTCGAATACCAATGCAGATCTTTATCCATTAGACTGTACTGCACATTTCTAATCTGGCTCACGTTCCATTGAACACAAAACACAAGAAGTGCGTAAGAAGTTGTGTAGGCTGAAGGACTTGCGATTTAAAAGCCATCATTAGGTAGCATTAAATAAATCGCAAATGATCAGACTTCTTTCTTTTTCAACACTTTTAGAACGCAATTAATCATTTAACAACTTAACTTAAAGAAAGTTGAAGATTTTTCTATCATTCTCCCTCAACTCTTTAGACATGGCGAGTGAGCGCTGCTTATCACTGCCTCCGTATTCCTGTGCGTTGAGAGATGAGCGGAAGAAGAAATAGTTCCTATCCTACACAACTATAATATAATTAATTGTTTTCACTTCGGAGCTCATGATACGCATTCATTTTCAAAACAGAAGAAGAAGAAGAAGAAGAAGAAGAAACCACTTAAAACACATTGTGTCAATATTGTTGAAATGAGGAGGGTCTTTCCTCGCGATAAACCGTGAGTATTACTATACTACAGATATTTCAAGTTCGACCCGCCCATCCCCAGTGAGAGTGAGACACTTGCTGTTTGTGACGGTGGGAGCGTCTCTCATTCAAGCGCCCATATCATTCACGTTGAGTCCGTCAGCCGAGGGGATTTCTTCATGGAGTACACTTGCAAACTTTCAAGCTGCTTTTAAGTTACGATATAAAGGTGATGTGAACGCATTTGAACTTCGTATAACAACGACGTCTCGTGATTCTGTGCTTAGACATTGAAGAAAAGATTTCCGGGAGATTTAACGATGTTTTTCACTCACGACATGACTAGATCATGGTCGCTGGAGAGTGTGAGGAGACACACAAAGTGTTAAAGGAAGAGGACTGCCTGTTATCTCGACGAAAGCATCACCTCAGAATCATGAGGGATTGTCTCCTGTGGAACTTCGCCAAAGTGATTCTGTTCTGGACATTAGCTGATGCTCAGGTAAGACATTGGGTCTGTACAGGGCTGTCTTTTTTTTCTTTTCTTTTCTTTTACGGGAGCACCTGGGGTAGTTCAGATTCACTTGGTACCCTTTACGAGACGCGTTTTTGTGTTACTTTTTACAAGTGTATTTGAGTTTATGTTGTATGATAATGACAGAAATTTCCTTAAAGTAAATTATCTGAAGAAGTTGCGTCTCGATTTGACTGAAATTTAATTTAGATCTGCGAATGTGTGATTTCGAACACGGCACACACACTACCCACACTAAATTTTCACTGATACAATATATATATGAGTCATTCTATGAAACGGGTACCATTTGGGTCCGCAACGTTTGATCAGATGCGTAAGGCACAAAAAATGTCCCAAAGTGTGTTTCCAAAGCTTAAAGCTATTAATTCAAGAGTTCTTTTTAACATGATATATGATAAAATGCTTTTTGTTTTTGTGCTTTTTGTTTTTGTCTTTTTGAAGATTAACATGCTGTTTTTAATCATTTTTCATTATTACATAGCCAATTTCACATGTTCGTGTTAACCAACATGACATTTGCATCTAAAATATCACCAAATAAGTTATATATTTTTTTCAAACATATACTATTTTCAGGACTATATGTGTGTCCCTGTTTACATAAGATATATTTGTTCACAATAAACCTTATTTTTTTGGTAAATATTTTATGATTTGTGCGCGTCCCTCTGTTTGACTTACCACCCCATCACACTAACTTGTTTTATCTATAAATAATGCACTGTCACTTTAAATTATATCACAAAGCTGAAGTGACATCATTTGAGCATTATAGCCAACAAGAACAAAAGCTTCAACCCGCTGACATGAAAAACAACCTGTGGCAACAGTGTAAAAGTAGCCCAATTCTGCGGGAAGACCTCAGACTTGGCAACACTGTTTGGTTCACTCACTCACTCACTCAGTGAGTGACCCCAGTTTTTAAAGTTTAAAACCAGCAGATCATATAGAGAAACACTTTGTCCATACCACCCTGTCACAGTGAACCACCCCGTCACATCAGTTACCACCCTGTGACAGGGTAATTTTGTTAAAAGTTTATGGAAAGAAAATGAAATATTACATAAATTAATGTTGAATGATGTTCTTGTTGTGTGGACTAATCAGATAAATGTAACTTTATTTGTATTTTTTAAGTGAATTCATTTTTTCAGTACAAACAATTAGGCCACTGAAACGTCAAATTCATATTTCAAGATTAAAAATCTAAGAATAAAAAAAACAGACTTTCTACTAATGGTTTCCAAAAAAGGGACATTTTACTATTAGGAAAACATTAGATTTTAAAAATGTATTTCTTGTTTTACTACTCCAATGGCATACTTATTGTCCGTGACGGGGTGGTACAAGAATAGCTTCCTTGCCTGAATAAAAAGGATAATATTAATAAAGATTTTGTGCCTGAGGTGGGAAAATATGTTTTTTGGAGGATTAACATATCTTTCAATTTGTAGGTTTGTTTAAAAAAAAGTTTGTTCTTAATGAAAATTTTGAAAATTGCAAAGTGGAAATGGCACCCGTTTCGTAGAATGACTCATATATCTATATCTATATGAGAGAAAGTTTAAATGGGAATGGTGCTTCTGTTTTATTTAGCTGAGGTATGAACCTGAACTGAACATGATAACATGCAAATGAGAATTTCTACTTGATCTGATGCTTAAAATGTATTTTGTTGGTGTGCGTACAGACTTGAATAAAACCAGCTGATTTAGTATAAAATAAATATTACCACATTAAGCACGTTTCAGGCCGACAAAACAGTTTTACAATGCAATTAGAAATTGACTGATCTGTGATTCACCTTCAAACGCAAGAACAAAGCCAACTACATGTTTTTTGCATGTAATCTCCATCCCTAATACCAGCCTCTGAGACATGAAATCCAACAGTGGAGGTTTGATGAAAGCTTGGGGTGTTTCACAGCCCTTTTCCTCTCTCTTAAACTAATACTTTATAAAGAGTTGCTACATTGGTATTAGTCAATTTTTTATCAACCATATTGGGTGGAAATAGACCTTTATGGTAACAATTGAGTATATATGAGTATAGAATATTGAGTATAGAATACATACAATATGCATTAATGTTTTTTTTTTCTGTTTTTTTTTTTAGCATTCCATTATATGTTGTTGACAGATTGTTCACTCTTGCTCTGTCATTGGTGGTCAGTGACTAGTAAATGCAATCACTCAAGTGAGCAAATCTAGACCTGTGCTGTGGGTGACACATAAAAACACCCTTGAGTGGCTTGTGCTTTTGTTCATGCATTAATAAACCAAACAAATTGTATGCAAGAAACAAATGATCCAGCAAAACAATACACAATAGCATACAAACATGCTGTGAGGAATGTTTTGCCTGTGCGTTGCCACTTTCTTCACAACAGCAGGAAATTATGCTCATACATGGACTGTATAACCTCACAACTGTGTAATAACCAGCAAAGCACAGTTAAACTGGGAATGCTTTGTGAGATTTATTTTTCATGTGGGCCAGCTTGGTCATATTGCAGGTTTGAGTTGTGTGTTAATTATTTCTAATTTTAATTATTTCTTTCAAATACCTGAAACGTATCCTCACTACACTGCCAGCAAGTTCTGTAACAAATTAGTAAATCATGAAAACATGCATAATGTGCTTGTCCTGTGAGAATCATCTAAAACGTGCTACATGTGGCACATCTAAATTTGCTATATCTAATTCAGAGGTTCTCATCCTTTTGACTCAAAAGCACAGATGCGGGTAATTCACACATACATCACTTGCACACATACATCTCACATAAATCTCTCTCTCTCTAGATAGGCTAATTCATTTAAATAATATTATAATTCGGTCAAGTAAATGTAACTTTACTGCACTACTTTATGTCTGAGTGTGATTTAAAGCTGGCAGAAAGCTAGACCTAATGAGTGAGAAAAAAAAAAAAGAATATTAACCGTTCCCATCAAATTTAGCACTGCAAATATCAATGACCGCTTTAACTTGTCAGTGCTGGCAAATGACCATGGTATAAGTAGTATAATCCAATGCTAGATGTGCATTAAAAAATCTGAATGCACTCCACAGAGTTTTTTGCCTCCACGTCGTGTATTAAAATCGTATAATGCACAGCTAGTAGTGGATTATCCATTACTTAAATCATCCTGCACTCACTGCACCCATTCTGCATTGCTTTTAAGATGAACAGCACTAATCAAGCAAAATTTTCTTTGAATTTGAACTAAGATTTAAAAATAAACTCAATGTCCTAGCAACAAGATGTGGAGCTTTTTACTCTAGTTTTGATTTGAAAGATAGTTGTATGGTTTTTGTCATATGAATGCACAATACAGATAAGTAGTACAACTGTACTCCCAGAACCATAGTTTTCCATAACGTAATCACTGGCAGACACATATTCTACCCATTCCCAATTGGAGGACCTTTATTATAACCGATCAATCTCAGAATGTTTTTCATACTGAGCTTTATTCACTTATTGATTGTTTAGATATGTTCAGAATCTGTTAGGTATTTTGAAATAGACAAGCATATTTGCCCATCTTACTGGAACACTGTCAGCTGCATGAATATTAAAAAAAATTTATACCAATTATATTATAATTATTATAATTTTTTTTAACCAACAGAGAGTCCACTTACACACTTGCTGCCATGGGATTTATGAACGTAATCATAGATGTATAATTCCCCACACATTGAGTCACATTGAGCCCAAATGATTAAATGTCTCCTGCTATCAATTTTATGCTAATTTGAGTCATAATATCAGTGCAGTTTTTAAAGTAGCAGTAGATATGAAGGACGTGGTGGACAAGATACTTTAGAAATGGCTTTCTATTGTGTGAAAATATGGAAGTTTGAGGTAGTGTTATCTCATCATCTCTGAGGAATACAGTTGCAAGAAAAAGTATGTGAACCACTTGCAGAATCTGTGAAAATGTGCAAAATTTTAACAAAATAAGAGAGATCATACAAAATGCATGTTATTTTTTATTTAGTACTGTTCTGAGTAAGATATTTTACATAAAAGATGTTTACATATAATCCATAAGAAAAAAAAAATAGCTGTATTTATTAAAATGACCCAGTTCAAAAGTTTGTGAACCATTGATTCTTAATACTGTGTGTGGTTACCTGGATGATCTACGACTGTTTTTTTGTTGTGTGATGGTTGTTCATGAGTCCCTTGTTTGTCCTGAACAGTTAAACTGAGCTCTGTTCTTCAGATAAAATCTCCAGGTCCAAAAAATTCTTCAGTTTTCCACCATCTTTTGCATATTTGAACCCTTTCCAGCAGTGACTGAATGATTTTGAGATCCATCTTTTCACACTGAGGAAAACTGAGGGACTCAAACACAACTAATAAAAAAGGTTCAAACATTCACTGATGCTCCAGAAGAGAACATGATGCATTAAGAGTCGGGGGGTGAAAACATTTGAACAGGATGAAGAGGTCCAAATTTTTGTTATTTCGCTTGAAGATCATTTTTTTTCATTTAGTACTGCCCTTCGGAAGCAACAGAAGATACTTTCATGTTTCCCGGAAGACAAATTAAATACAATTTACCTTGATCTTCAAATTCCAAATGTTTTCACCCCCCATCTATTAATGCATCATGTTTTCTTCTGGAGCATCAGTGAATGTTTGAACCTTTTTTAATAGTTGTGTTTGAGTCCCTCAGTTGTCCTCAGTGTGAAAAGACAGATCTCAAAATCATTCAGTCACTGCTGGAAAGGGTTCAAATATGCAAAAAATGCTGGAAAACTGAAGAATTTTTTTTCTGAAGAACAGAGCTCAGTTTAACTGCTCAGGACAAACAAGAGACTCATGAACAACCATCACACAACAAAAAACAGGTCGCGGATCATCCAGGTAACCACACACAGTATTAAGAATCAATGGTTCACATACTTATGAATGGGGTTATTTTAATAAATTCAGCTATTTTTTTTTGTCTTGTGGATTATATGTAAACATCTTTTATGTAAAATATCTTACTCAGGACAGTACTAAATAAAAAATAACATGCATTTTGTATTATCTCCCTTATTTTGTTAAACTTATTAACATTTTCACAGATTCTGCAAGTGGTTCACATACTTTTTCTTGCAACTGTACATTTTGCTTTTGACGTGTTGATATCTCCAGCTGTATAGCAATGCTTGGCATTGTGTGCATTTACTACTTAGTGTAAGAAGAGCATAAAATTGTAACGTGTTTAAATGCATAAAATTACAGTTCACGTTTTCTCAATGCCTGCGGTACAAGGTTGTATGCATGAATTCCGTAGTAATTGGAAGGTTTTTTTTTCATAATTTTTATAAGTCTATACAGAGAGCTTCTTCATAAAGATTGAATGTGTAGGTCTCTAATCAGTCATTATTCAGAAGATTCTTGCTCTCTCAGTTAAACCAAATTTGACAGATTTGTGAACCAGCTTTACCATATAATTTCACAAATGTCAGAGCTTGTTTTGTAAACTGCATTTAAGAATATTTAAGACAGCCAAAAATGTCAAACAAAAAAACAAACAAACAAAAACAAGCAAACAAACTTGATTGTGAAATTAGACGTGACAGTACAACCCAAGTGAACAGGCTGCACTTCCTCACAGCTCTCGTTATTTTTCATAATACATTACATTACATTTTTCCAGGTGCATTTTAATATCCTCCTGAACAATGCCCAATTTACAATGCTCAAAACTGTACATGTATCTTTACTTTGCATGACTGAGAAAATTATTTTAATTGAGGCAGAATATCAGGCAGAAATGACAGATCCAATAGCCTTCTGATACACTTTTACACTAATTAAAAACCTTTCTTTCATCATTACAGAGAGTGAATCTTTTAATTTCTTTCATCTCCTCAGGGTATTTAGAAGTTCAACTCCTCACACTCCCTCGCAGACTCAATAAGCAACCAGAAACGAGAGAGAGAGAGAGAGAGAGAGAGAGTGAGAGTCACCACTAACCATTTGATAACCACACCGACACACACTCAGTTTTACATAATTGAACATAAATCATAAAAATGGAATTATGGACCGTTTTTGAAAATTCTGCCATCACTTACTCTCATGTTGTTCCAAAATTATGACTTTTTCTTCCTCATTGGAACATATAAGGAAGATTTTTTTTTTTTTTTGCAGAGAATCTCAGAGCTGTTCTTTTCCATACTGCAAGTGTAGTGAAAGGGAATGAAAAAAAAAAATAGCATCATACAATAACTGACAGGAACAGACTTAAAATTACTGTTTGCCTTCATTGATCCCAAATTCGCCTTGATGGGCCAAGCTTGAAAATGCAGTTACACTTTATTTCAATAAGAATTAGTTGACATGTAGTTGATAAGTTACTTAAGATAAGTTCTTAAATGTCTAAAGTGGACCATCGAAATTAAGTGTTACCAAAAATGTGAATGACATTTGTAAATGACATCCTCACACAAAGCTATCTGATGGCTTTGTGTGATTATTAGTACATAATGAAGAAACAAAATGAGCCCTTTTTTGAACAGGCTGGTGAAGATGGTGAGATTACAGCTGAAGAACAGGTACAGATGCTACTGGATGCAAAGCTGCAATGCCTACAGAAGGTCTCCACAGACGACATTGCAGGTAGGCACCGTTTCCACTGAACGTATTTCACAGAACACACAGTTTTTAATTAAAGTCGGCATGATACAACACGAGTTGGGATAGTCTTTTTTTCTCTATTGTGGCGTATATCCGAGTGAAATGTCTTCTCGAACAAGAAAACATATAGGGCGGGACTTGATTTTGTCCATCGGGAATTGATTGGATGGTTGTGGTTTGCTATTGCTGTGATCTCATGTAAGTTGTCTCACCTTTGCTCCAATAAACAAGTCATCAGAGAAGAGATGTCGTAACAAGAGGGAGGGGAAATCATTTTGATTAAAGATTATGAGGGGACATGAATTTAATCAAAATAATGATGTGCACAGATAAATAGTTAATAACAAATACTGCAATATTCCATAAAAAACAAGAATTGTCAGTTTTGATATCCTGGGTCTTTAAGTGGTATTTTCAGTTCTCAAAATCAATGTTGTTGTGCAGCACATAAGCTCACCTAGAAATAGTAACATGTTCACCAAAAGTATGACCATCATCACCTCTGCCAAAACATGTTTTACATAAAACTCGAATGAGTCAGCTAACTCACATAAATGAAGCTTGCAAGTAAATGAAATAATCTGAATCAGACAGCTAATGAGACAACCTTTGTTAGGTGAAACTCACTGCGCAGTTCATAGTTTCATTTAGCTTCATTATAAACTTGTCACAGGTGATAAGGCAGAACATGTGAAGGGGGAAAAACAAGCTGTTTTGAAGAAGACTCATTGTAAAATGAACAGTAGTGACCTAGCAACTCAGTAAATTAATTTGGCTCACTCCCATTTCCCTTTCATGATAACGTCATGGGTTATAGGGTCACATGTAATTTGGGGAGATAAAAATAATTATGTTCTTTACAAAGAAATGGTGTGCAAAGGATGTGGTGCAACATGTTTAGTTTTCAACTGGTACGTGAGAAGTGCAGTAGGAGAAGCGTTTAGTATAATTGTGATTTTATATGTGTTCTTTTGGTTCCTGAACTTACTTTTGCCAACATAAGTCAACATAAAATATAATTGACCTTATATACTTAATTAATACATTCTGGCACAATTCATTGGTTTGCATTTTTCTAAAGAGAGGGAAAAATTAAAATATATCTTTTAATTTGTGCTTTTTTCAGTGTGTGTGCTAAACATTATTTTAAACATGATTAAATGTTAAAGGGGACCTATTATGCAAAATTCACTTTTGCATGGTATTTGGCTATAAATGTGTGTTGGTAGTGTGTGTACACAACCACCCCATAATGATAAAAATCCAACCTCTCCTTTTTTTTAATCCCCATAAATCATAAGCAGTGTCTCAGAACAAGCCGTTTCCAGATCCCTGGCAATGTGACGTCACTTTAGACGGGGTCCTGTACAACAGGCTTGTACTAATATAGTGGACAATATAAGTTATAATCGTAATTGAACTAAACTATACCTGTTCTATCTCCATGCAGCATATATTCGCAGTTTCTGACATTATAGCGCATCCTCCTGACTGAATCCTGACACCGGAGAATAGAGACAAAGCGACATGCGTCATAATCTGAAAACCATGCCCACCGGGGGGGAAAACAATCCAACAGTCCCCATTGACTTTATATAGCGTGAGGCTGCCTGCTTGTCATTTCTGGCTTATAACAAAAAATAGAACAATGTCTAAAATCTGCTATGTGACATGGTGTACAGCAAACAAGCTAAAAAACCCAGAACTAAGTTTTTATAAGCTGTCGACCCCAAAAAACTAATGTTTAAGGACACAAAAGTGGATACAGGCAGTGAGACAGAGCGCAACGGGTCATATTACTATAAGAACTACATTGGAGGGGAACGTATTCGGCGACAGCTGAAATAATTCTTTGACATCGGTTAAAAATAATGAATGGTTTGTTGTTTAGCATATGTTGTCGCTGATTACGTTCCCCTCCAGTGTATTTCTTATAGTAATATGACCTGTTGCGATCTGTCTCACTGCCTGTATCCACTTTTGTGTCCTTAAACATTCGTTTTTTTAACATGCTATAAAAATTATCTGTGGGGTATTTTGAGATAAAACTTCACATACACACTCTGGGGACATCAGAGACTTATTTTACATCTTGTAAAATGGGGCATAATAGGTCCCCTTTAAACTAGGATTTCTTCTTTTAATTTATATCTTTTAATTTGGCATGGATGAAGACCTTTGTAGTTAATGTTTTAACATGCTCCTCCTCCCTCAAAATTTCGAAGATATGCTGTCATCTCTTTCATTAAAATTATATTAGCTTAATCACATCTTTAAAATGTAACAACTCCCAAAAAAATAGAAAATACGCAAGTTTGAAAATACTAGAGAAATTAAGCCCAGTCCTACATCGTTTCCTGGTTCACTTGGAAATGTCACATTAAAGTAAAATGATAGCAAATTACTGTTTCATATTGACTTAGCATTAGAATAGCACAAGACTTTCTCTGAATCATTCCAAGTGAATAGTTTGAAAGCATTTCATGGTCTAATGTTTTCAAACTTAACACTTCAATGCTTCTATGGTCTGATGCTAGAAGAAATCTGTGGTTGCTGGACCGACTCTGTTGAATCCACTGCTGATTTATTGAACTTCTTTACACATCAACTGTCTGGTGTTAATTGCATAGTTTTTCTCAATCTTTTTATTTCAACAGAAATCATTACAGCCATTGTTACAGTTATAAATTGTTCAGTTGTTTTAACACAAAAGATAAGTACACTGATCAAGTTCAGAATTTATAACCGAATTAAACACACATACAGTACAAAACCATACACTTGTTGCAGTACCTGTTCCAGCACACAAGCACACTTGTTGCCTTTTCATGATGTGTCAGCGTGGGTTCCCCACGGGCGCTCATGTTAGGCCATGCCAGCTGGATATAATCCAATATCCACACAACACAAAACATCACCCATAGGTGTTCAGTTAATGGAAAGCATATATGATTCATTAGGTGAGTGTTAAAGCTCATTTCATGTTTATTGAGCTACAAGATCTACTCTAATGATCAAGAAGGAATGAAAATGTGCGAGACCTTCATATGGTGTCACTTTATCCTGCAAGATTGGATGATTTCACTGGTCATATCTGAACTTGTCCTTTGGTGAATTGACATCTCTGCTCTGAAATTGTTCTACTCTCAGTTGGTGTGTGTGTCCCAGAGTGGGATGGTCTGATATGTTGGTCGCAAGGCTTCCCTGGAGCTCTGACCAAGACCCCCTGCCCCACTTACATCTATGATTTCAACCATGCAGGTTTGAAAATTTTTTCTCTCTCTCTCTGTTTCATCAACCGTTGTGTGTTTTGCCAACCTTTGTGTCTTTCTTTTTTGGGTGTGTATTAAAAAATTTTTTGAACTGATTTTGAAAATGGAGAGCATCTTTAGAGAGCATCATATGTTTGCCAAGAGTGACAAAAAGCTTTAAATTAGAGTTTAAGCAGAAAGCCCTTATATGGGCATGTTTTGTGTAAATTACTAACCTTGGACATGCGTTCGTTCATTTATTCCATGCCTTATATTTTTTTTATTTATTTTTTTTTTTTACATTAGGATGAATTTAAAGGGAACACAAAGGAAGATATTTGTAAGAATGTCAGTAACCAAACTCGCCCCCCATTGACTACCATAGTATTTATTTTTCTTACTTTGGTAGTCAGTGGGGGGCGAGACCTGTTTGGCTACTGACATTCTTACAAATATCTTCCTTTGTGTTCAGCAGAACAAAGAAATTCATACAGGTTTGGAACTACTTGAGGGAGAGTAAATGATGACAGAATTTTCATTTTTGGGTGAACTTTCCCTTTAAGAACAAATACATGTGCATATATGTTGAGAATTAGGTGGCTTTTTTGTGAGAACTTCTCCTGTGTGTGTAAATATGAATAATCCATGCAATTATTAGTAAATGAGACCCAATCTTTATGTTTGAACAACACTACACATACTGTTTCAGAGGTGTGCAGTATGTATACTATGTTCATATGCAAATTTTCTGTATGTGTTGAATACCCAGATGACCTGTAGGCCTACAATGCAATGTTCTTGATTTGACCTTCAATTTTCAGTGTGATGAAAGAACTGGAAGTTATATATTTGTAATGTTTATTGTTTCTTGACTCATTTAAATACAGTTATTGAGTTATTAGACTTTTTTTTTTTAAATTGATTAAAAATAGAAAATAAACTAACATTTACCACCGTTTTAAATTTTTCAATCTTTCAGGACACGCCTACAGGAGGTGTGACTCTAATGGTTCCTGGGTGCTTGCAGAGAGTTCAAACAAGACCTGGGTCAACTACACGGAGTGCATCAAATCCCCAGAGCCCAACAAAAAGAGAGTAAGCTGCATTACCATCAGTTCTCTTCAATGGCCCGAGATCACTTTATAGGTGGCTTGACGCATCGCCTCTTTGACCCCACAGCAGGTCTTTTTTGAACGGCTGCACATCATGTACACAGTAGGCTATGCAGTTTCCTTCAGCTCTCTTCTAGTGGCCATCTTTATTATTGGATACTTTAGGTAAGTAACTGACTGTGTGTGTGTTTGTACTTCATCTCATAAATAGCATGAAAAACAGTTTAACGGATGCTTTAAATAGTTTTCTTAACACCCTAAACTCAAATATTGTATTTCTAATTCTATCAGACTGTAATTTCACAAATGTGAATCAGTGCTACTGTGTATTTTTTTCCCCTCCCTCTCTATTCTCCATGCTCCATTAGCAGCTCATCAATTGTGTTTTGAGTTCAGTAAGAACATGTAGTTAGCAGAGACTTGCCAATACTATATTCACACAGTTAAAGTGCTTGGTACAAAATGTCATAATAATAGCACAGCTGGTGAGCTGCGAGGAACAATGTAACATTGCTGGACGTTGCTAGCTTGCAGCTATACACTTTTGATGAGAAAGGTAGTGTGAATACACATATTGAACACCTCCACCATTATTGGTTAGATTACATATTTAATAGCTATTTTCCTAAATTTAAAAAGTAACATAGTGTCTGATGCAGTGGATTGGCCACAGCAATGGCTGATGAAATTAACAGCAATGGCTGACACGAATCAACACATTTTTCTTCTGAGGTGAAATTTTGAAAGTGGCAGCTTCTGTTGAAGTACAAAAGTCAAGGCTGCTCTCAAGACGTAGTGCTCTTTTTATCACTTATGAAAAGAAATACATTTGAAGACAGTCGTGACAACATAATTAGATGAGTCTGTGCCTTCCGTGCAAGTATCCATATATTAAATGTAGAAAATCTAAAATCTTTATAACACACGTCAGACTTTGGGGATTTTTGTGAACAGATGGTCGCTGAGTGTATTGCTATTGTATGTATTCTGTTTGAGTTCCCTGTGTGAATGATGCACAATGAACAGATTGAAATAGGTAAACCAAATAAAAATAAAGTACATCATAACATTAAGTGGCATCCAGTTAGTCTGTGATTGCATACTTCAAAGGAAATATAAATATTGTCTTCAAAGTAGCAGCATTTTACCATTATGTACAAACAAGGTAAGTTTAGTGGAAACTTTCCTTTTCCTCATTTCCCTGAATGCACATTATCTCTGAGGTCTACCATCTTTTCTGTTCTGCCCTAACAAGCCTAATATGTATTTCTGTGTGTCTTCAGACGTCTCCACTGCACCAGGAACTACATTCACATGCACCTGTTTGTTTCCTTCATGCTGCGTGCCGTCAGCATCTTTGTGAAGGATCACGTGGTGCACACTGGTACTGGGCTGCAGGAATTTGACGCTGTGCTCATGAATAACTTCACTAATGCTGTGGATGTGGCACCAGTGGACACTTCACAGTATGTGAGTCAAACGCTATTTGACTATCTCACGCATCAAGTATTAGTAGAGTATGTCATTAAATATTTATCAAGTAACTCATGTGGCTAGATTTTAGATTATGTAATGAATATTTATTTTAAGGCTGGGTGATACTGTTTAAAATTATATTTTATGTTATTAAATTTAAATTATATTTAAGTGATATATTCTTTCTGTTTTTTTATTTTTTATTCTAATATTAATTTATAAGTAACCATGAATAATCATTTAACCTTTTTTATACGTATTCCATAAGCTGTAACTAATTTGAATAGATAGATAGATAGTCTGTTACACAGGTACACATCATGCTGTGTGCAAAATTTGCCATTTGAATTAGTAACTCTTGAATGCCCAGAACCACAAATCATTGTAGAATGTCATCCATAACAGCTTGAACACTGCATAGAGGCACAGTGAAGTGTTAAACAAGCCTGGTTGAGCGGAAATTGAAAGGGGTCAAGTTGGGTCTGGATGAAATGACATCTTGGTGAAGTTTGACTTCAATTCTGATTATGGTGGAGAATAAATATTTTAATGCTAGTGCAAGGTTGTGCCCTGTCTTGACTCTCTGTTGGGCTGAAATTGTTGGAAGAAATGCCAAAGCAAGAAGTCAAAGGTTATTGTATTGCTAGACGCTGTCTTGCAATAAGTGCTGAGTCTCATCCTGTGCAATGTGTCATACTCTTACTGGTGGGATTTTGTTTCATACTAACTCTAGTCTCCACCCCAGAGCTCATACACAACATGTCTGAGTGTTTTATTATACTTTACACCCACCACATGGCCAGGCTCAACAATCCATGCAAAGAGGTTAAAAAAGCTCACTTGCCCCCATTTGCTGTCTTTTGGGTGGGAAATGATTATTCATTTCCACCTACGCTCAGACTCGAACTGTATCCTATTGTGGGCAATACTGGAGACTCATTGACTGCGCCCTCAGCTTTTTCTTCAAACAGCTGCATTGCAGGAGATAAGTGCGATGGAGCCAAAATGTGAGGGAGGATTTTGTGACCAGTTGTTTAGCATCCATAGCTGCAACGCTTATGTTTGGTGCATTTGTGCCTTTAAAGATCAAAGGCACAAATGCTTTGCTTTGATCCATTTTGTTGCGTGTATTGTGTTTCTATAGGTCAGTGAGCCAAAATGCTCACTTCGATAGGTGGCCATTATACTCTGGCAAATTTTACATTTAAAGGAACATGCAGGAAGTTTCCTGTCCTTCCTTTTTCTTCGGTGGACCATTATGACAGCGGAACCAATTAGTGGCAAATATTTGCTCTGTATATATTCTTTCTGCATCATATCAAGGATCTTTGTGAGAAATTGTCAAAGTAGACACCATGCTCACATTTGTGTTTTCATATTTTTTAAGGCTGGCTGTTATTTAGGTGATTAAGAAAAGCATATGTTTTTATTTGTTTGTTTATTTAACAGGGACAATACACTAGGCATTGTTACACACAGACAACATATAGCATAAAGCTAGTTTGCAGCCCACGTCCCTGGTTAGGCTTTTACATAAAATCAAAACATCCAAATAAAAAAACAAAAAACAACACACTCATCACAAGGAACAAAACAAATACAAATACACATATCGTCGCCTTGGAATTATAAGGTTCTGTCTGCGTTCTGAGCAGTTTTGAGATATTGAGCTTCAAAGTTTTTGCATTCTATATAGCAAAAATTATATGGGGAACAAGTTTCTTTCAAACATGAAAATGACAGAGACCCTACATGTATTCTAAATGTACAAAATCAAAATCCTCTCAAATTTGTAAATGGTGATATTTGGAACGGGTCAAATGCAGATAGAAAACACTTTTCGCTTGGAATTATAATGTTCTATCTGCCAATAAATTAATTTTCAAGAAACACAAACAGTTTACTTATAATTTGTTTTAAAACATAAAATTAGTGTTGTAACAATGTGTTGACATGAATGAGAAAGTTCAATTTAATGGTTTTTAATGTTTTTTTTCTTGTTCAAGTTAAGCATAAAAGGCAGTGCTAAATATTTTGTCCAGTGTAGATGTTAAATTTAGGTTGGAATATGGTGGGTAATTTAACACATTATTGCAGGAACCATTTAAGTTCAGGTTTCCTTTTGTTTAGACAGAAAGCAGCTACTGTAATACATCTGAGCAGGGCTTTATTCCACAGAAAGTGGGACATGTGAAATGGCTTTCTCTCTAGACATCAGTATGGCTGAAATAACATGATAGCGTTTATTGTTGTAATTAAGACCCAATCAATTAAATTATTGACTATTTGAACTTTAAGGCTTAATATTGTATAATTTAAGACATTTTAAGACTAAAAAACTGCAAGAAAACAGACAATGCTTCAGCAAAGGTGTTTAACAAAGTTTAATAAACATTGAAAAATGTTACACTCACTATATATAACCTAATATATACATAACTTTCCCTCATATGACAATGACGTGACTGGAATAAAGCAAATAGACTACAAAAACCGGACCTATCCTCTTAATAGTGCTGCTGGCTAGCGTTAGCGTGGTGTCTAACTGTAAATAACTCCTCAGCAATAGATACAGAAAAACACACCAAAAGACTGTAATTCCCTGGAATTTGGGCTGCTGTCATTTACAAGATCATAAATAAAATAGTCGATCATGAGGTTTCTAATAAACATTGCGTTGTGTGAAATTATTTAGACTTCAAATCACCTGGATTTGCTAATTAGCACAGTTTTTCTGCCAGGAGGTAGAACTAATTAGTGAAATCAGCTAGCTGAGTTCATGGGTGGAATAAACATATGGCAGGACTTTATGCCTCTGACAATCAAACAATGCCATATTGACCTAAGCACATATGTAACTTTTACAGTCACAAATATATCCTACAGTCATAAATATTATCCTACATACAGAAAGAAAATGTAAACTTAACCAACCTGAAAAAAAGCTTCAATGTTCACATCGCTGTAAAGATTTCAGCCATTCTTAATAATAATAATAATAGTAATTATTATTATTGGCAAAACTGACAAACGTTTTTTGACCAAATTAACCATTACAGTTAAAGTAAGCTACATTAGTAAGCTAATGCTTGGTAAAGAATTATGATACTGCATTGTGGGAGGATTAAAACATTAAGTGTTTGGGGTATTGCATTATAATTTTATAATTTTATAATTTTAGATATTTTTTTTTATAAACTTTATTTAGTAATAGTTTTTAAATGACCATCTTAGATATTTTTGTCATTTCTTAGTCATAAGTTATTAGTCATGATAATTTTGTATGATCAAGGCTAATAGGATTGCTTTATTTTCAAACCATTATGCCTTTCTCAGTATTGTGTGAACTGAAGGAAAGGCTGTACTTTTTCCACTTGTAGCATTCAGTATTTTCCATTATTAATAATAACTGAGATCTGCATTATGCAACAAGAATAGTAAATTGTCCATTTACTCCTAAACCAAATTGGACAGTATTTTTTATTTATTTTTTTTGTGATGTAAGATGATGATTTGAAGAGATCTGAAGAGAGTTGCACAGTCAACAGTTTTTTTAGGTCCAGTTTTTTTCCAGAAGTTTTTCCTTGTTGACCCAGGATTTCATTTGATATCTATAACATTTTAGAAGCCTCCCTGCCGCTTCACGGTGGTGGTCTGCAGAAGGCATTGTGTTTCCAATCAGTACTGTGAAAAGAGGGCAGAGATCTCTAAGAGTACATTGTCAGCAGAGGGGCAGAGAAAAGACAGAACAAAAGTTTCAGGTGTTCAGATGAGCTGTTCAGATCCTCCAGGTTTATTGACAGCATAATCTGCACCTTGCTTTCCTCCGGCGCCTCTTTGATCATCTGTCAGAAGCGCTGAAGCTCTCACAGTTACCAGTTTCTGGCACTTTTGTCTGGAGTTGATATGTCTGTTATTGTCCATAGTCAGAATAGCAGCTCCTTTCACCTGGTTGATGCACTCCTTTGGGGGAAAAGTGAGAACAGTATGGAACCTAAAAATAAAAAGTCTGTGATCATTTACTCACCCTCATGTTGTTCAAAACCCGCCTTACTTTCTTGCTTCTGTAGAGCATAAAAGAAGATGTTTTTCAGAATGTTCATCCTGCTCTTTTCCATTTAGTTAAAACATACATGGGCTGCCAAGTAGCAAAAAAAGTGTTACTGTAAATATTCATACATAGTCTGTATGAGTCATGCACTATATTCTAAGTCTTTAAAGCCTTTGAAGCCATACAATAGCTTTGTGTGAGGAACAGATGGAAATTTAAGTCTTCATTTCAACCATAGCTCTCTAATCTCATTTGAGCATACACACATTTAAACCTGCCACATCACATGCAAAAGTACGAATTAAACTGAATGACTTCATTTTTGTTCCTCAAACAAAACAATCACATTCTATAAAACTTCCTGTTGATGTATGATGTATGGATGAATAGATGAGGATTAAAATTATTGTTTGAAAAAAATACTGATTAAAACCAGCATCTTATTCTCATTCATAAGCTGTTTACCTCTTTCTCTCTCTGTGGACAGAATATAGAGCTCATGTTGGAAAAAGCACTGTAATTATAGCTGGTTTTGCACATTATACATGGTAATTATAGTTTATTCAAATCACTTATGACAGATAATGTTTTGATTATTCAAGAAATGTTGTGCTACATTCATGGATGTTTGTGGTAAATGAAAACTCAAACACTGAGAATTATTGATGGCCCTCTAAATGGAATCAGACAGCGTACTTTTTATGTTATCAGGGTGTTTCCTCCGAGGAAGCAAGGGAGGCAGTGTCTCCTCAAAAAATCTGGATGAGAAAATAATCAATGTTACTAAAATATTACAACGCAAATATTACAAAAAGTGACACAAAAAAGTGTTAAAGGATTAGTTCACTTTCAAATGAAAATCATCCCAATCTTTACTCACCCTCAAGCCATCCTAGGTCTATATGAGTTTATTCTTTCTGATAAACACTCTCTGAGATATTTTAACAAATATCCTGACTCATCCGAGCTTTATAATGGCAGTGAATGGGACCCATGAGTATGAGCTGAAGAAAGTGCTTCCATCCACTTCCATCCTTTATAAACATACTCCACACGGCTCCGGGGGGTTAATAAAATCCTTCTGAAGTGAAGCGATGCATTTGTGTAAAAAAAAATCCATATTTAACAAATTCTGAAGTAAAATATCTAGCTTCTGACAGACTGCCTTTCGTATTCAACGTATAAAGAAAGTGTAAAACTTTTGCAGTTTAAAACGCTTACGCTACGTCCTACACCTTCCCTATTCAACTTAACAGAAAACGTGTAACTGACGTGACGCCAGTTTACACTTTCTTTGTAACTTGAATATGGAAGGCGGTCTGACGGAAGCTAGATATTTTACTTCATAACGTGTTAAATATGTCTCATTAGTCATTTGCCTCCTCGTTTTAAAACACCACCGCACACCACTATTATGAATGTACAGTATAGTATGCTACAGTAGGATCTCTTATATACATATAACAACTAAGAAAAGTAGAGTGAGGATCATAAAACAGTGTATATAGAAAAATCACAAAGGAGAAAAAATGAGATTAAATTCAGAGCAATTGGAGACTTTTATTAGTCTGTTACTGTATTTTTTTCCTGAGTGCAGACCTCATTAATCTCATTAATCTCACATATGTCTCTTTTAGAATTTGAAGGAAGTCTTAGCAATGTCACAAATTATGCTCAAATTTTCAGAAAAAAAGATTTGTTTCATGTTTTTGAAAGATTTTCAAAAACATGCTCACCAAGCATTTACTTGATAAAAATACAGTAAATACAGAAATAATGTGAAATATTATTACAATTTAAAATAACTGTTTTCAATTTTAATATATTTTAAAATATAATTTATTCCTTTGATGGCAAAGCTGAATTTTTAGCAGCTGTTACTCCAGTCTTCAGTGTCACATGACCCTTCAGAAATCATTCTAATATAATGATTTGCTGCTCAAGAAGCATTTCTTATTATTATCAATGTTGAAAACAGTTGTCCAAATGTTGTCCAAACAGATTTGGAAAATAGAAATTTTTGTAACTTTATGAAAGTATTTACTGTCACTTTTGATTTATGCATCCTTGCTGAATAAAAGTATTAATTTCTTTAAAAATAGTATTGTATTGCAGTGTATTGTATTGTATTCAGTGCCCTTTGTTGGTGTTTGAGCAACATTCTTATCAAACATTCATATCAATATATCCAGACTAAAAGTGTGGAGTGAAAGCAGAGCTAAAAACATATCTTAAGATTTGATCAGTAGTTGATCATCTTGATTATACTTGGTGTTAGGGATTTCAACAAACTCCTTATCCTAGGTATTAAACTATAGTGTGTAACTTATCTTGCAGCATTTGGGCTCAATGCGCAGCTTGTTGAGGAGAGGTGTACTATTACTTTTCTACGTGATCAGACTTATGATTATCACCTGCTAGGCAATAAATCAAGTTTAAATCCCATAGACTTACAATGAAGGGACCAAGCGTATCTCGGGACCAGAATGTCACTCTTTTGGACCAGTATTCAAACACCATATATATATATAATGACATTTGGATGGACAGATATTCTCATCACATAGTCTATGAGTGGCTGAAGGCAGGGAGGTTGAACACTCAAAATCCAATGAGGTTTCCTCATGTTCATCTGAAACCTGCTCACAGCACAGACAAGATTTGATCTTTTGTTTTACTGATCATGTGGTTGAGGAATGAAAATGTCTGTTTTAATGCATGATTTGCTTTTGCAGATTTGTAAGGACAGAATAAAATTGGAGAAAAGTCACAAGAAGAGGCAGCGCTTCTGTGATTGACTGATTATGCTGTCCCATCTGCTAACACTCACCTGTTATGGCTGTTCTGCAAATCAGCCTGAATAGGTTAGACTTGGTAATGGATGGATTAATGTGTGAGTAAACAACTCATTCACTCACACATCACCACTTCGAAATGAATGGATTATCTGTGAGTGAGCCAGTTTTGAGTGACCACTCAGCTTTGTTAAATTAAAGCTGCACCTTGCATTCTGCAAGTGAACGGCATCTTGTGGTGCCATCCCAAAGAGGCGCTAAATCACTTTCACGGATCTTTACTTTGACTGTTCCCTGCAGGCGGTATGACCTGAATAACTCAACCTGAGCTGCTGAGTCTTTAGCCACTTAAAGATGCATCTTTTTTTTTTTTTGCCAGCACTTGACCCATTAATACTTATACTTTCTATTCTATTTCTATTCTGTCTTTTCTATTTATTAAAAAATTGCTATGTATACTGTGCTAGATTAACTGGGACTAATCACAGCACTTACATATTGTTCCCCTTTTGTAGGTTTAATTGCTTCTATTGTTCTCTTCATTTGTAAGTCAGTCGCTTCGGATGAAACGTCTGCTAAATGATTAAATGTAAATGTAATGTTTCGCATGTCTTTAACTCATAAACTGTGTACAGCTAGAGCTATGCATGAATCCCCAGAAAAAATCCAAACCGGTTAAGAACATACCAGAGGCTAAAACTCGTTTGTGAGATGGCACTGTTTTAATTGATAATGTCAAAAGTTGCTCGTAAATCCATGTTAAATTTGAGACCATTAACAATGTTAGCTTTACAATTTTAATACCATCTCTTTCACATTTTCAGATTTCAGTATTCCAAAAGATAATTGCTTTTTTACAAACTGACAATTTAACAGTTACTATAATACAATTGCTAGTGACCAGGCTGAGAATAAATGAAATGTCATCTAACAGACAATTAAAGCTCAAAAGAGATAGACACACTTTTTTGGTGATTCAGAAACTTTTCTCTTTTTTTTTTTTTTTAATTTCTTTTTTTCTTAGCTCCACTGTCAGTGAATATATTACATCCATATGTGTTTCCAGAGGGCTTCTGATCAAGAAAGAACCCATTTTGGGTCATTATGATCATCATATATATTTTATAGTCGAGCTGCTTAATATTTTTGTGGTACGTTTTTTTTTTTTCATGATCCTTTAATGAATAGAAAGTTGAAAAGAACATTCATTTGAAATAGAAATCTTTTGTAACATTAAAACAAATCTGTCACTTTTAAACAATTTAATGTGTACTCACTAAATAGAAGTATTTCTTTTCAAAAAATCTTACTGACCCCAAACTTTTGAACAGTAGTGTATATAAACTCAAGTGTATAAAAGTGTATAAAAAAAAAAAATCAAGAGAGATACTAGCAGGTGAATTTGTCTATCCTTTGCTGGTTCCTCTTTTTCAGGTGTAGATTGAACTGTGCCACAGGTAATGTTTTCCAAGCAGCTTCCTGTGATATAGCTACTTTCCCCCTTTCCACTCCTTTCACTGTTATCTGCCCATAGTCAGAAAAAGAAAGTGAAAAAGTGTCCTCACCTAGAATCCCAAAGCTACTTCCTTTATTTAAAAAAGAAAACACTTGGGATTCAATCACTTACTCTTAATGCAATAGCTAGTTCTACAAAAAATAAAAAAGGCTGTTTGCCCCTGTGCAACATTTGATAACGTTGAATTGATTACATTTATTTAGTGTTTTTTTTTTTTTTCCTAATGTAATAGGTAGACTGATTGTGTCTGTGATTACTGACTGAGCCTCTTTCTAACTTTATTGATGCTCAGATTGTACTTCCAGTGATACTATACAGTTATGTCATTGTCAACACCTTTTAAATGAGATGACTGAAAGGACAAGATGATGGGTGCTGCTGGAAATGTATTTATGGGTTATTTGGAATACCAATATGTTCATTATATGTTCTTTTTTTTTTTTTTTTTTTTTTCAAAACAGAACACTCAAATACTTGCCAAACTCACAAAAAAATTTCCATATAAATATATATTTTTAAAAAATAATAC
Organism: Ctenopharyngodon idella; assembly: GCF_019924925.1. Classification (NCBI taxonomy): domain Eukaryota; kingdom Metazoa; phylum Chordata; class Actinopteri; order Cypriniformes; family Xenocyprididae; genus Ctenopharyngodon; species Ctenopharyngodon idella. The sequence continues at coordinate 20,746,967 of NC_067228.1, forward strand.
AGCAAGAATATTTTGTGTATCTTTGATTTCTTACGGTTAGCTGTTGCTCTTCTTTTAAGACCTTTAGTCAAAACAAGTTTGGTTACTATTTGAATTCTTTAAATGGTAAAATCAGAATCTGCTTTTTAGTTCAGTGTGGTCAATCTTTTTTTTTTGGCACTTTACTTTCTTGCCAAAACGTAACACTCAAAAACTTTATGCCAAACCCACAAACAAAACCAATTTATTACATGCCCAGAATTTACATATAACATTTTTGAAACACATTATGCCCTTTATCAAAATCAGATGATGGTAACACTTTAGTATAGGGGACACATATTCACTATTAACTACAACTTTTCCCTCAATAAACTGTTAATTTACTGCTTATTTATAGATAGTAAGGTAGTTGTTAAGTTTAGGTACTGGGTAGGATTAAGAATGTAGAATAAGGTCATGCAGAATAGGGCATTAATATGTGCTTAAAGGATTAGTCCACTTTCAAATAAAAATTTCCTGATAATTTACTCACCCCCATGTCATCCAAGATGTCCATGTCCTTCTTTCTTCAGTTGAAAAGAAATGAAGGTTTTTGATGAAAACATTCCAGGATTTTTCTCCTTATAGTGGACTTCACTGGTCTCCAAACGGTTGAAGGTCAAAAATACAGTTTCAATGCAGCTTCAAAGGGCTTTAAACGATTCCAGATGAGGAATAAGGGTCTTATCTAGCGAAAGGATCGGTCATTTTCAAAAAAAAAAAATCAAAATGTATATGCTTTATAGGCACAAATGATCACATCACAAGTGCTTCCACCAGAACGCGATTCCGTATTCTTCAAAAAGCTTACGCTGAATGTCCTACGCCTTCCCTATTCAACTTACGGAACGAACGCGGCGCCAGTTCCGTTTTTTCCGTAGTGCAGCCCTTTGAAGCTGCACTAAAACTGCAATTTTGACCTTCAACCGTTTGGAGACCATTGAAGTCCACTATAAGGAGAAAAATCCTGCAATGTTTTCATCAAAAACCTTAATTTCTTTTCGACTGAAGAAAGAAGGACATGGACGTTTTGGATGACATGGGGGTGAGTAAATTATCAGGAAATTTTTATTTGAAAGCGAACTGTTCCTTTAATAATTACTAATAAACAGCCAATATTCTAGAAATATGCATGCTAATAAGCAACTAGTTAAAAGACCCTAAATAAAGTGTTACCCAGAAGACTTTGATGGCTCAGAAGACTTCTTTTCTCTGATTGTCTAGTCAAATCTTCATATGATCAGTTAATTCAAAGGGAATATCCATAGAAATGGAGTTCTTTTGATTTTTCTCAAAAAATATCCTCAGAGTTATCATTATTAGCACATCATCCACTTACAACTGTTCAAGAAAAGCAAGTACCCAGCATACCTACAGTAGGAAGTCTTTCAATAGTCCTTGAAAAAGATCCATGGTATGACTTCAAGAAGTTGCCTGAGAGAATACCAAGATTGTGCGACAGAGTCTAGGCAGAGGTTGGCTTGGAAGTTTGAAAATAAGAGTTTGGATTTGTTTAGCATTTTTTGGTCACTACATTATTCCCTATACAACCATTTGTTTTGACTACTTGATATTTTCAGTGTAAAACGACTTTATAATTATTCCTGATAATAAAGAGAGAAATATCCGTCACCAGTAAGCTTTGAAAATGATTTGTGATGTGAAATCCCTTTTAATTCAGTTCATTGGTCTGGAAATGCTTTATGGCTATTAACCACACAGATCTGTCACGGCAGTGAGCTAATAGCTTCATTGAAGTGCCGCTTTCCACCTACAGCATTCAGCCAGTCACCTGACTGTAGTGAAAGGTTGTCATTTTGTCACACTTCTACTGTCCTAATGAGTGTTTCTGTCATTTGACACTGACATTATGTCATCTTAAAATGAAGTTAGTAGGCAAATTATTCTAAAAAAGGTTTCATGACAATGACGATGAGCATTTTTTCTAGATTATAAAAGAGAGGGCTTAAATGTGATAGTTCAACCTTTCTTTCTTCAGTGGAACACAAAAGATTTTTTTTTTTTTTTTTGGCCATACAGTGAAAGACAATGGGGTCCAAAGGTGTTCTGACTTAAAAAATTTGAAGCATTCTTCATGATATCTACTTTTTTGTTCCGCAGAATAAAGAAAGCCATGCAGGTTTAGAATAACATGAGGGGTCGTGCACTGATGCAGTATTATTAGAGAGTCTTGGATGGATTTTGCTTTGATCTAAAGGAGCCCATGTGAATGTACTAATTGTACCACAATAGAAAACAGAACAAAATCATCTTGGTTCCTTTTGCTCTTCTGTCTTATGTCAGTCTGAACTGAGGCACCTCAACAGGGGACTGTTTTCAAAAACTCTTGGTTGAGGTGGCCTCCAACCAAGAGTAGGAAATAGTTTGTCGCAGCTGAAATATTGCTTCCCAGCCAGTATGTTTACTGAATAACTTGAGACATTTGGCTCTATTTAATCAAAATTGCCATGTTTTGATATGAGTATTGACTTGGTTGCTATGCTCTTCTTTTTCAGATGGGTTGTAAAGTGACCGTCTTGCTGTTCATCTATTTCCTGGCTACAAACTACTACTGGATCCTGGTGGAGGGCTTGTACCTGCACAGTCTCATCTTCATGGCCTTCTTGTCTGATTCTAAATACCTGTGGGGCTTCACTTTGATCGGGTGGGGTGAGTATGTCATGGTAGTGAATTTCAATTTGTATATTCCTGCTTCTGTTGGGTTCGTAACACTTCTTGGTAAATGAAATCTGATTTTGATCTGCTGGATTTCTAGTTTTGTTCATGGACAGCTGGATGACGTATAGCGACTAGGGGTGTAATGGTACACGTATTCGTACTGAAAATTTTCGGTACACGTCTTTCGGTTCGGTACACGTGTACCGTCGAATACAGAGTTGTAAAGCCCATAAACCACTTTTAACCACCATTCACCACCAATAATCGCAATAAGCTCTGTGTTTTGTTACTTTCGATAAGAAACAAAGTCTTATCCCTCAAATTCTGTCCATTTTATCATGAAATTCAAACAATAAATGCCGTTTTGATGCTTTTTGATGTGGCGTGACAGATCACTGTACAGGCGCCTCATTTCAAACGGGAGCATGGAGCGCGAGTGAACACGATCATCTCTTCCTCTTTACTAGGCTACTAGTTACAGAATAAACATAAATGGACATCTGAAGGTATGTTGAAAGATACAGTACGACTTACTGAAATGTATCTCGTGTAATCGCTTAATCAGTTATTCAACCACGGAAAGACAAACAACTTGTAAACAATATGTCATGTAGCATTTATCTCAGAAATGCCATTCAGTGTCCACAACTCTTTCGCTACGTGTATGCACTATAAATAAACCCCACTGTTTAAATAAATTTGTCATGAAAACAACTTATGACGGCCACTGTGTAAACGAATACATTTTAACATCGAATTGGAGTAGAAACAGATTTTGAAGTCAATGCAAAAACTGCCTTATATGCAATTTACATGTTTGCATACAGTTTTTATGTGAGTGTTGATTATTATATCTAAAAATAAATAGCAACTTAATTTAGGCTCTGTTATTAATTGTAACCTTTAATATTATAGTAATGTGCAAGAAAGGGCTCCCTATAGGCCTATATAGTTTACAGCATTAGCAGAGATAGATTTTTTTATCCTTAGGAAAATTTTAATTATAATTGAATTTACAGAGACACAATTTGTTCAGTAAACCACTGAGAGAAAAAAAAAGGCAATTTTATGTTTAGTTTTCTCCCTCCTGCTGTACCGAATCCGTACCGAACCGTGACTTCAATACCGAGGTACGTACCGAACCGTCATTTTTGTGTACCATATTTTGTATATTTCCCTACACGGAATGTACTCTGATCTATAGCATGTTGACAAATGGAATCACATTGTAAAGCCTACTACACAATAATACACACCACACAGGAAATGCAATTTACTAAATTGATTTTCCGTGAATAGACGGTGTCACCAAGTGAAAACCCAGAGCAAACCAACAATGAGGACCCTGGAGAAAGAGCGAGTAGAACAAGAATATGTGTTTACTGAGAAGAGATGAATAGAGAGGAAGGAAACCAAATGGAGTAGCTGAAAAAAAGAGTCACTCTAATTAAGCATATGAATCATGATCTGCGCTTGAGAAATACTGGACTGAGATTTCAGTTCAGTCCAGTATTGCATATATTGAATTACATGTTGCTACTTCTACTATATTCTCTATTTCTGGATCCACTGTTGGGGTTCTTCACTTCCTCTCCATGCAGCTTCTATGACAGCGTCATTTTTCTCCAAGCTAAAGAGATAGCCTGCAAAGATATTGAGCAGTATTCACTGCTTTTTTCTTTCATCTACAGCTTGAGAAAACTTTGTATTATGTGGAGGAAATTCTTTGCTCAAACATAATTGTGAAGCATGAGATACGTACATCTTCAGAAATATACAGAATCAAGTATAGGATCAAAAGATCTTCATTGTTGACATTTGATAAATGTGCTTTTTCAGTAGAATAGCAGTGTGTTTTTAGCTAAATATGTAATTAGTAGAGAACACTAATAGTTTTAATGTGAGTACTGGCTGGTGATAAATGTGTTAGTTGACAAGAAAGCAATACTTCATTATAAAATGAATTTGAATTGTTTGGCTAAAAAAAGAGTCTGTTTAAAGGGCTGTGAAAATAGTTTTAAGAGCATTGACCTTACTTTGGATAAAATTGACTGTGAAAAACGAATTTAATTTGTAATGTGGAGATATTTTCCTGTTCATTTATTGTGTTCTGCAGTCTGATGCTTCCACATAATACAAAAAATACTTTAATAAGAGAGAAATGGCTCTAATTGTGTGGATAATATATGGGAGGTGAACTGTTGGAAACTATATTGTATGTTCTGATGTGTGACATGCCATCTCCATCTAAAACCTTTTAATTGTTTAAATGTAGTTGTATTATTTTCATGACCTTGAAATATGGAATATTTGTACTATTAAAAAATTACACTGGAGGACCATTCCAAATGAACTAGTTAAGTCAAAAAGTTGATTAAAAGTGGCAAAAGAAAAAATACATTTTTGATTTTAAATTTCATTTTAATAAGTATATATAACACTTTTGCCTTTTTAAAATATTTATATTAAAATGTTTGACCTCAAATGTCCTCATGCATTTAGAAATAAATATACTGTAAGTCCACTAATTTGCTTGATATCATTATGTTATTAATTATCTCTTTCATTACACATTCTTTTGCTGAAAAGATAAAAACGTTACAGAAATAATCAACCGAGCCTTTATTTTTTCAATGAGAGGTTTAATGAGCTCTGAATATTCCATGTTTCAGCCAGCTAAACCTTGATACAGATGCAATAACTTACAGGGGTTTTTGAGAAATAAATATTACCGAGATCTCATTACGTCATTTCTCATCACCTATCCTATTTGAACTCAATGACTAAACTTATAAAAAAAAGCAACTGTTTTAACCGTCGGCAGATTCTCTGCATTCAGTTCATTATGTTGGTCAAAGCAGCATGTAATTCAACAGGGATGTTGATGGCCACCCCACGCATATTCTGCAGCTGTGAAGGTCTTGCTTATATAGGGAAGAAATGCTACTTTCTTTCTTTTGCTCAACATTATAAAACATACAGATGCCCACCTCAGAGATGGCTGCCTTTGAATATGTATCTTACGTATTCCTTTGAGAAATGTCTACATGGAAACCAATAAGCTATTATTTATAGCAAGTGGTGTTCATACCCTTTCCTCCACTCCCACTCAGAGAAACAACACAATGATAGCTCACTGCAGTTTGTTTTGAGAGCTTGCTTCCTTTTCAAGTGGTTTCAAGTTGAAGTGTTCTTTATTTATTTGTCATTCCTGTTTGATGTGTTCCTAGTGGAAGGGCAGAGATCGAAGTACCTTTGATATGCAGATTCACAGTTCTAGGAGTGGCTGCTCGCTACATTCTTGTGAATGTGTTTGGCATGGCTTATTAATGACCTATGGGTTAAGCCTGTGAAAGTACTACACAATAATGTCACGATGCTGTTATTATAATTTTAATGAGGGGAAATCTTCCATCTTCAGAGGATGAGCGATGTAATTCATGTTGTGGTTTTGAGCTCCTTAATATCTTCTGATGCCTATAATAATGTCACAATGACAATATCTTACATAAAGGATTCATATCTGTTTGATGGAACCATTGCTAAGGAAGGGTAACTGAACTATGCTGTGTGATGCAATAATCATTATGGCCAATTTTATTCTAAAAATTATTTAAAGGGATAGTTCAACCAGAAAAGGACATTTGTGTCAGTCACTTACCTACATTCACATCCAAAGCTTTATGATTTTTTTTTTTTTTTTCATGAAAAAGGAGTTTTTCAGGTTGGCTGTGTGCACATTTCCATACAATGCTCATGAATCTGAAGCTGGGTTAATTTGATCCAATTCATTGTATTTGGATAATTTATTAATTTGGATTACTGCATTATTTCCGAAAATATGCTGATAAAATAAATATAATTAGTGAGACACTTTGCACTATAGTTGAATATTGATAAAATAATTGTTTAGACTCTATATTCACTAATTCAGTTTGGGATAAGAAGTGTCCATTTATCCATGTACATTTTATTATTGATCAAATAAAAAAAGTCATGGAAAATATGTTGTATAATGAATATTGTAACAAAGCTGGACTCAGGCAGGGATCCATATGCAAAGCTTTATTAAAAGTGAGCATGGTCGTACAGGCAGGGTCAAACGGGAACAAACAGGAACAGCAAGGGACAGGCTGAATCGTAGTCAGGATACAGGCAATGGTCAGGACAGGCAGATATCACTCACAGAACAGAATACCAGGCAAGGATCAAAGGCAGGCAGCAACGTGTCGATAACGGGTAACAGGCGGGAACGGGAACAGACGCACAGGATAATAAACGCACAGAAATGCAACAACAGTTAACAAGACTTCGCCAAGAGGTGGTGTGTGAGTGAGTCTTAAATAGTCCAGATAATAGGCTACAGGTGTATGTGGCAAATGATGATTGGTGTGAAGTGTGCATGTGACAGGCAGGGAGGATTATGGGAAGTGTAGTCCAGGAACTGACAGGAATCGTGACAAATATACTGTACATAATATTGATGCATTTTAACACCTCTACTACTAAACAAATGTGATTTAAGAGCTACAACTCAAGATTTTCAGCAAATTATGGTTTCAATTTTGTCATACAAAACTAACGTATAGCTTCAGAACACTTGGGATTTAGTTCATAAGTTGTATGAATTACTTTTATGCTGCTTTTTATTTGATTTTATGACATTGCCTGGTCACTATCTGGTTTGGTTATATAAAATGAACTGCATGAATATTCTTCAAAAAGTTTTATTTTGCATTCCACCGATAAAAGAAAATCATTGAAACTACATAAGAGTGAGTAAATGATAACTGCATTTTCAGTTTTGGTGGACTGTACCTTTCAAGAATTGATTCAATAGATGAAAGTACAAATTCTCTGACAGTGGGATATTCATACTCATAGAAATGCAGTTTTATTTTAGACTGACTGCTCACCTACTTTTTCCTGATTTACCAGGAAATGTTCTAATGAGTATTAGGTTATATAATAAGTAGGTTGTATAGCATATCAATGGCATGTGTGAAGATGTGAAAGAGAATGTATTATGAGTCAAGACACATATTATTTCAACATGATAATCCTAGACTCCCAGTTACCCCATCATCGCCATGGGAACAGCTGTCTGAGAGGAGGGCACCCTCGATTGACATGTTGACCCTCAGATCCAGGCAGTTTTGCTTCTTGATATGCATGATATGATCTTGGTTTCTCCAAGGTTTAAACCGTGCATCTCATCAGTAGGAAGCAGCGTTTTTTCGTTTAGTGGCTGAGCCGCTCAAGATTAACCACAGCTGTTAAAATAAATTCATAATAAAATTTTCATAACATCATCATTATGGATTTTGCAAAAGCAGAGAAATACTTTACAGAATCATTTTTGTATTATTATGGTTTGCATAAAACAAAACAAATGCACTGCCGTCTTTTACCATCCCAATGTCTATAAGAAAAACGTTTTTTTGGTCTTTAACTTGTGAAGTGATAGACCAATTCAACCAAGAAGAAAATTGAGATTTGGCTTCCCTGATCCCATTGAGTTTTAACAGACCCCCTAAAGCAGTGTTTCTAAACTGAAATGGATATTTATTTTATTTGAGAATGAATGAGTCATGTGTGAGGAGGTAATGATTTCTGAGCTTTGATGACTGATGATCCGAAAATAAGTTGAAAAATAAAAAGAACAGCTGAATACAGTCAACACATTTTTCTCTGCATTCTTATAGTTATTATTTTGGAATAAATGTAAAAATGCTTAAAACAATGCTTGACAAATATGCTACTTCATTTTAATAAATAGAATAATAAACAATATAAATTGTTTTCTTGATAGTGTAAGTAATGTTTATTAACCTGAAAAAAAACGTCAACATTGAATGTGTGATGTTAACATGAATTTACATAAAAAAAAATAAAAAAACTGTGAGAACTTTGCCTCGTCATTTCAGAACACCACTGCACGCCATTGATATAAATAAACTCAGCAAAAAAGAAACATACCTTTTTCAGGATACTGTATTTTAAAGATCATTTTGTAAAATCCAAATAAGCTTCTTCTTAATTGGAAAGTGTTTAAGCTATGTTTTTAATGCTCATTCAATGAACCATAAACAATTATTGCACATGCACCTGTGAAACAGTCTTTAAGACACTAGTTTACGGGCAGAAGAAAATTAATGTCACAGTTCCAGTAACTTTAAAGAGAACATTAAAGAGACCTTTCTACTAACTCTGAAGAAACACCAGGAGATAGATGCCCAGGGTCTCTGATCACCTGTGTGAACATGCCATAGTCCATAGGCATGAGGACTGCAAATGTGGCCAGAGCAGTAAACTGTAATGTCCGTAATGTAAGACGCCTAAGACAGCGCTACAGGGAGACAGGCAGGACAGCTGATCATCCTTGCAGTGCCAAACCACATGTAACCATATGTCCCCACAAACATTTTTTAGAACTTGCAAGTGCCTTGGTGGAAGAGTGGAGTAACATCTCACGGCAAAAAATGGGCAAATCTGACTGATGTGATGCATTGTAGTACTTAAAGCAGATGTTTGAAACACCACATGTACTGCTACTTACTGATTGCTACTTTTGATATTAACCCCTGCTCTGTTTGGGGACTCATTATCCCATTTCTGTTCATCAAATGTCTCTGAATTTTGTTCCGTCTACTGTATGTCTCAGTTGTTGAATCTTTTTCATGTTCATACAACTACAGGGGTTATACAATGAAACTGAAATACCTGGTTTTAGACCACAATAATTTATTTGTATGGTTTAGAGCCTTCTGTTTTGCAGCCAACACAGTATCAATTCGTCTTGGGAATGACAGAAAGTGTCCAGAGGGATTTTGAGCCATTCATCTTTCAGAACAATAGACAGGTCACTATGTGATGCCGGTCAGGAAAAACATTTTTTGACTTGCTCCTCCAAAATCCCCCAAAGTGGCTCAAAAATATTTAGATCTGGTGATTATGCCAGCCATGGGAGATGTTCAACTTCACTTTCATGTTCATCAAACCATTCTGTCACAAGTCTTGCTGTGTGTGTTGGTGCATTATCATGCTGATACACGACACCCCCTTCAGGGTACAATGTTTGAATAATTAGATGCACATTGTCCTCTAGAATTCTTCAGTTGTCCTTGGCAGTGACGTACACATCAAGCAAAGTAGGGAATGCCATGATATTGCAGCCCAAACCATCACTGATCCACCTCCGTGCTTCAAAAAAGTGCAGACCTCTTCCTACGGGCTTTTGCAGGGGGGAACAGGACAAGATGTTAAAGTTTTGGGCGGGAGCAGGATAAAATATAACATATTTTTGGCGAGAGCAGTACATAATCTTGTGGGAGCGGGACTGAAAAATCCATCCCACGCAGACTTCTACTCTGGGCACGCAACAGTCGGGTGTTAAGCCTCTTTGGGGCTTCTCCACACCATAACTCCCACAGATGTGGGAAATACAGTGAAGGTGGACTTATCAGAGAACAATACATGTTTCACATTGTCCACAGCTCAAGATTTGCACTGTCGGAACCAATGAAACCGACATTTGGCATTGGCACGAGTGACCAAAGCAGCCCGACCATGAATATTGACTCTGTGGAGCTCCTGACGAACAGTTTTTGTTAGACTTGCTGACGTGGTCACAGATGCGCCAGCGAAACACGCACCAACAATTTGTCCTCTTTTCACCTCTGATATGTCTCCCATTATGTTGTCTGAATTGCAAAATTTTATGTGCAGCTGTGCTGTTGCTCTTCACACTCTGTTCTTACTGATGGAATGTAAAATCAGTCAAGATTGGCCACCAGGCCATGCTTATATAGGCGTGAAACTTCCAACACTATATTGGCCAGTGTTTCAGTTTCATTGTCCAACGCCTGTATTTACACAGAAATTTGCTGGGAAAAAAAGCAGTTGAAAGTGGGAGAATGTTTCTTTTTTTGCTGAGTATATTTATTACTGACTGCAGTCACCAAAGACTTGATTTTGTTTACTTGGGTGTGCAGTGAAGGGCATATGGAAACTTTTACATGATGAGAATCAAAACTTTGTTTTTAGTTTTCAATTTCAAAGGCTGATTGTGAAGCGAGACAAACCATTCAAAGTGAAAAAATAATAATAGCAATTTTGTCAGAAACAAAATATTCAATCAAGTTTCCTACGTACCAGACAGAACGGATGTTCTTCCTGTCCAGTGTTTAGAATGAAAAACACTCCATTGGAGAATAAGTAAACAAGCAGCGTTTTTCATCGAGATTACTCCGCAGGAAATCCATCTATGAGTGCAAGTCTCCGCAGGTGCTCTTGAACCCCTGGGAAGGCGTTAAATCGGGGTCATGCTTCAGTGCCTCACTAAAATGTCTTAAGATATTTTAACTCTCATTTACACGATGTTAGCTTTTGTTCACGCCATTTCACGTGGTTTACTGCAATGCATACTAAAGTAGGACAACAAAATACTGTTGCATTCTTGTTTGGATAGTCCGCATAATATAAAGGGATGAAATGTAATTAAAGTCTCAAATGACTTTACAAATGCAGTTTACTCTCTTTAGATATATGTTTGTAAAATGGTGACCAGAAGCATATTTTTTAGATAATGAAAAAGTTTGACTGTGACATTATAATATTATATAAATTATGACCACTAGCTTTACCATCATTTTCACTTACAGTATAATGTTTGTTAGCAATTCATTGAAATACTTTTCCCCCCTGTGTTTCATTTCAGGTGTTCCTGCTCTTTTTGTTGCAGCATGGGCAGTTGTCAGGGCAACGCTGGCGGATGCAAGGTGATTTCATGTGTTCATCCTCACAGACTTGACCTCTTGTCCTAGAATCTTTGTAGAAATGATGGCAGATATCATTTAGGTACTTTGTATGGTACTGTTCATGAAAAATATTGTGGGTAAAAAGCTTTGCGACAGAGCTAAAAATGTATTATCTATCTCAATTTTTTAGCCTTTTGATATATACAGTATAGGGTAATTATTTTCAATCAGAGTTGCAGGGCACATTTGCTAGTTCGTGAACTAATTCAATCGGTGAGTACTTGTCTTGGATCTGTACTGTAAATGCTTGTGTTCTTATGTTAAAAAGCCAACGTTCAAGCTATTTATCACCAATTCATCAAAATTAAGTAGTGTTTTCATGTCATATTGATGCAAGAGCATGCCTGAGGCCTTATCTTTTCCTTGTTTTATTTTCAAACACTTGCTAAATGCCATTGTCTCACTCCCCTCGAGAGCACAATTTGTATTCTTGCAGCATACAGGGTGTTAGTGATGGTACAAAAGAAAATGTCTTCAAGCAACAACTTGCTGCTTCTCTGGGGAGAACGTTCTTTATAAACATTAGGCTTTGTTTTAGCTGTAGTGTTTCTTTTTTACTTGAGTTGTTAAGGTGTCCTAGTTTAGCTTATCACAGATTGTATCTTTATCTTTGTTGTATCTAAAAAAGTCGCAGTGCCTAATATGTTTTAATGGGGTAATATGGTGTAATAAGAAATCAATTAATCATTTGGTAACACTTTATTTTAGGGTCTTTTAACTAGTTGCTTATTAGCATGCATTTTACTAGAATATTGGCTGTTTATTAGTAATTATTAAGTACATATTAATGCCTTATTCTGCATGACCTTATTCTACATTCCTAATCCTACCAAATATCTAAACTTAACAACTAACTTACTATTAATAAGCAGTAAATTAGGCGTTTATTGAAGGAAAAGTCGTAATTAATAGTGAATACATGTTCCCTATACTAAAGTGTTACCAATCTTTTCATTTATTAGGAAATATCATAAATCCCTTTATATTTTGCAATAAGTTTAATTGGAAGGATATTAATGTTAGACATGAGCAGCTGAAGTTTACTCGTAACAAGGTTCACTCTGTTCTGTTCCTAACTGTTTGGACGGCACATACAGGACAAGAACTGACAAAGAATGTGGCAAACCAAAGACCTTAAGTACACTTAAAAAACCACTTGAGGAAAATAATGTATGATTTGTGCAAGTGCTTAACTCACAAGACATTCTTTTACTCTTTCTTTTTTTTTTGTTCTTTTAGCACTTTCAGTTCTGAAGGAGCAAAGCGTTGATGTTTTTTCTCACTGCAGTATTTGCTCAGGGTTTCTCTCACCACTGAGTAAGGGTGTGTTCACACTTGTCAAGTTTGGTTCGATTAAAACGAACCCTGGTGCGATTGCTCTGTTAGTGCGGTTCATTTGAACATGTGTGAACGCTGCCATCCGAATCCTGGTGCGCACCAAACAAGCGGGCCGAGACCACTGAAAAGATGGGTCTTGGTCCGCTTCCAATGATATGATATTGATTCCAATGATATATGAATGCAACACGGACCAAAGACATGTAAACGAACCAAAAACAGGAAGATGAGACCCTAAAAGGGACAGAATCCTCAAGCATATCGGTTTTTCTCGTCATAGTCTCGAGTTTGTCCTTCACAGGCATCAGACGTGCGTCTCCATGCAGCAGATCGTTTGTGTGTGTGATGGATGGATTCCCGCCGCTGTTTTGACTCCTTTACACATTTTATAAGCTCTTCACAAGTTCCCAGCTGGCCAAAATACCATCATATGCAGGCTACGCACACACAACAAGCGCATTTATCTCAGCACACAGCATTGTTTTGGATGTTCGGTCAGTTCCTTCTCAAAATAGGCAATACGTCATAAAATCCAACCAATCAGGTTGTGAACGTATCCCTATGCCTTTAGGTTCGGTATCTTTTGGTTCGGTGATAAAATTGCCAATCTGAATGCTAATCGGACCAGGACTAAATGTTTTTTTTTTCTTTTTGGTCCGGACCAAACAAACCAAACGAACCGAACTACAAGTATGAACGCACCCTAAGAAGCACTCCATTTACATAATGAGTTTCAGTCGGTGTGTTTCTTGCCTTCTTTTGGAACTTTTTCATTGGCAGAGTAAAAATAAAGTAATTTTTTTATGGAACAGTTTGACCAATTAATTAGTTGACCGGAACTAACTGTTGAATAATTAGGGCCCGAGCACTGATGGTGCGAAGACCCTATTGTAATTGCTCAGTCAATTATTCTTCTTCTCTGAAATAAATCACATTTTTGAGGGCCTAAACATGCTTGAAAACTTATGAAACTTTGCACACGCATCAGAAGTGGTGGAAATTTACATCTGATATGGGTTTCAGAATTAGGTGTGGCAAAATGGCTCGATAGCGTCACCTACAAAATTTAAATTAAGCGCCGTTTGCGCTACGTTTCACGTACAAGTATGAAATTTGGTAGACAGATGTATCAGCCCAATACCTACAAAAAAGTCCCTGGGTGCAAAATCAGAAAACCCGACAGGAAGTGAGATGTTTTGAGTTTTCTCTGCAAAATTTTTGCAGTTTTTGCTATTTCCAGATGTTGTACTTTAACAGACTCCTCCTAGAGCTTTAATCAGATCAACATAATATTTGGTCAGGCTAATCTAAAGGCCTTTGTGACGGTAAATTGTGAAGATGTAGAGTTTTCACTGAAGGGCGTGTCTGTGGCGGCTTGACAAAGTTCGATGTTTCGCCATGAAAACAGAAAAAATCATGTTTTACACTGTGATTAACTCCTCATAGAGATTTAACCAGATCAATATCATATTTGGTCAGCCTAATCTTAAGGCCTTAGCGATGATAACTATCAAAGATCTTGAGTTTTCACTAAAGGGCGTGTCCGTGGCGGCCTGACAAAATCTGATGTTTCACCATGAAAGAGGAAGCTGTTGTAACTCAGGCATACAATGTCTGATCTGCCCCAAACTTCACATGTTTGATAAGAGTCCTGGCCTAAATACATCTTTATGCCAATATTCAGTTAGTCATAGCGCCACCTGCTGGAAACAGGAAATGGCATGCTTTAGAATGTAATTCACTCCCAGAAACATATTTCAATATGCCACAAAGTACCAAACATACTAGAAACACGTTAAATCATGCAACACTTGGCTAAGTGCTAATGTATGCAATTAACGCCACGAAACAGGAAGTTGTTGTAACTCTATGAAAATATTCAGAATGCTGTCTCTTTTTGTCACATGCGTTTTACAAAGCTTTATAGATGAACAAATGTTTGAAGAACAATTACTAGTATTTTTTTTTTCCCAGTAATCTAATCTAAATTAAAATACAGGTCATCAAGATTGTGTCAAAAACACAAAACAAAAATAATAATTGCTTTTTAATAGGCTGAATGGCTTTTGAAACTGACATAGAATTTTCCAACTTTTAATTTCATTTTAATTAACTTCCTTGTTATTAAAGATAAAAATAGCTTGTCTTATGTCTCACTGATCTTTTATTCCACTTGAGTAAAATACTAATGAAATGCTCATGCAAGAAGTGAGACTGCTGAGCTCTGTAAATTATCCTGACATTTATCAGCTCTGAAAGATGGTGGGTTAATGGCTTTCTGCAAGACCATAAAATGTTCCACTCTGAAAAGCAAAGTAGATTACAGGTATCCTCAAGTTGTCTTGATCTGCGTTCCTGTAGCGTAACTGGTAGCGCTAACAATGCTGAGGTCATCAGGAAATACACATACTGATAAAATGTATACCTTGAGTGCATCATAACACACTGGCTGCCAAATCAGTAAATGTGAACGTTCTCTGGGTGTTTGATATTCCATATGCATCTCAATATTTATGTACTTGTTCTGCTTTTCTTTTTTTTTGAGTCAGAGAAGCCATAATTTTGACCTAGCAGCAACACTGCCAAATATATTAAACTTGTTTAGTGCAAGAAGTAAAATAAAGTACAAATTCCTTTCATTATTTATATGAATACACTATATTTCTATAAACAATACAAATTAATAAATTGTTATTTACCTGCATATTTTTCTCTTAAACTTTTTAAAGGAGGTAAAATGGAAGAGAATTGCTGTTTTGAATTGAAACAGCATGTAAGAACTGATTCTCAGAAATGAATTTAAAAAATTTGAGGAAATTTAAAGGATTAGTTCACTTCTGAATGAAAATTTCCTGGTAATTTACTCACCCCCATGTCATCCAAGAAGTACCGCGGTAGGGCGAAAAACTAATTTTCTCCTCCAACTTCAAAATCGTCTGATATCATTGTTTTACCTTTTTTTTGTAAAGGGCGTTTGGCTTAATCTTTGCAAATGTGATAATGTCATGCGTGCGGATCGCAGAGCAGTGCAAGATGAGCATTTATGGTTAAAAAGTATATAACTTTTTTTTTTTTTTTAGAAAATGACCGATCGTTTCACTAGATAAGACCTTTATTCCTCGTCTGGGATCGTGTCGAGCCCTTTGAAGCTGCATTGAAACTACAATTTGGACCTTCCACCCGGTGAACCCCACTGATGTCCACTATATGGAGAAGAATCCTGGAATGTTTTCCTCAAAAATCTTAATTTCTTTTCGACTGAAGAATGACATGGGGGTAAATTATCAGGATATTTCCGTTCAGAAGTGAACTAATCCTTTAATAGCAAAGTGTGTTAAACAGAGCGTCGGAACTGGACCTTGGAGCAGTGGAAAAAGTTTGCCTGGTCTGATGAGTACCATTACGTGGACGGCGTGTATGTATATGCCATTTACCTGGGGAAGTGATGGTACCAGGATGCACTGTGAGACAACAACAGCTGGCAGAGGGAGTGTGATGCTCTGGGCAATGTTCTGCTGGGAAACCTTGGGTACGGCCATTCACGTGGATATAAATTTGGCACGTGTCACCTTCATAAACATTGTGGCAGACCAGGTACACCCCTGGTGTTCCCTGGTGGAAGCGGTCTCTTTCAGCAGGATAATGCACTCTGCCACACTGCAGACATTGTTCAGGAATGGTTTGAGGAACATGATGAAGAGTTCAAGGTGTTGCCCTTGCCTACAAATTCTCCAGATCTCAATCCAATTGAGCATCTGTGGGATGTGCTGGACCAACAATTCGATCCACAGCGGTTCCACCTCACAACCTACAGGACTTCAAGGATCTGCTGCTAATGTCTTGGTGCAAGATACCACAGCACACTTTCAGGGGTCTTGTATAGAGTCTTGTATAAAGCAGCTTGGAGCTGTTTTGGCAGCATACGGAGGACCAACAGCATATTAGCCAGGTGGTCATAATGTTTTTGCTCATCTGTGTATATTGTCTTGGCCTAGTATCAAATTGGAAATCTGAATGGAGGAGTCACATTCAAAGCCACTAAAATACATTGACTGCATATCAATTGAATTCCATATTAATGTGGCATGTTGCTCTGTTGCTTGGCAACTGTAAACAGCAACAGTTATGAACTATATGAACTAATACTTTGCAGAAAGAATTATACATTATACATTTATTTATTGAACATTGTTTTTTCCGCTCTTGCTGCTATTTTGTGAAATCAGTAAGGTTTGCAGTATGCCTATACCTTTGAGAAAAAAAAAATGCTGGGTTAAAAACAACCCAAGTTGGGTTGAAAATGGACAAACCCAGCAATTGGGTTGTTTTAATCCAGCGGTTGGGCTAAATGTTTGCCCAACCTGCTGGGTAGTTTTATTTAACTCAACTATTGTTTAAGAATGACTATTGCTTGCTTAAAATGAACCCAAAATAATAACCTTTTGATTTTTATTGTTGCCTCTAGTAATTTTGTGTCTGATTTTTAATTTTCAACTTATTTTGGGTTCATTTTAAGCCATACAGTACAGCCATACAGTACAGTAATTTTTAAGCAATTGTTGGGTTGCCCAGCACGTTGTGCAAACATTTTCAACCCAACTTGGGTTGTTTTTAACCCAGCATTTTTTAGAGTGTAAAAACACGTTTTAACCATAGTAAATCACTGTAACGTACGGCCTCTCATGGCATATTGTATTAGTATCTTCATATGATTTTTCACTGTTGATTTCCAGGTTTATCCTGAATATTCGGATTATTTTGTTATTGTTGGTTATGGGTGGCATTGCTTATTTGTGTGCCTTGTACAAAAATATGGTACTCCGGTGTTTCTCTGTTGATGTTATTCTGCATCTAAGTGTTTTATTTACTACTGTTATATAAAAAGCTATGACTCAGTCACATTTTAATGAGTCCTTGTCAGATTGCATGTACAAGAAACAACAGCACTCCTTTCTTTGTTCTTTTACATGAAAGTAGAATGGATTATCACATGATGCTCTGCCTGTACCCATATTTAGTAATTGTCTATGGCACTAAAAGTCATTTAAATAAGGATTATAAAAAATCAATTCAAATTGTAATGAATGTAATTAATAACGAATGTTCATTATGGCTCTTTAGTTTTGCTCCAGATTGGCCATGCATTCAGCATCCTTCTGAGTACTTACAGTATATCCTATTTATGGACAAAATCCTCTGCACGGTAGATTATCCATTCAGCTGCACATCATAGTAAACATTCCTAATTGGATTATGAATGCCATAACAAATTGGTGGTAAACAAATGGAAATGAGTTTTATAAAGCGCCTGAGCTTGCTCAAAGTGAAAGAAGGGGTCAGTGACTTCAAGGAGAGCTAGAGAGACTAAACTATGTCCTTCTGATCTATACAGTATGTACTGTGAAGTACAGTATATCATTACTAGCACTGCCTCTGGGACTGGAAATCTGCTTCTCTCTCACTGTCTCGCTCTATGCCTCACATCATAATCCATGTGTGCCACTTAATTTATCATTCGATCTGTCTTTTTATCTGTGCAGATGCTGGGAGCTGAGTGCAGGAAACATCAAATGGATCTACCAGGTCCCCATACTGACAGCCATTGGGGTGAGTAAAAGCGACGTGAAAAACTGTCAGGCCCTTGATAAACACGGCGTGAGAACCAAGCGGCAGCCTGGGAAACAGTTCAAAGACTGAGGCAATTTACCCGGAGGAGGGAGAAATTGTCTAACTTTAGCTTAACTTTTCTCTTTTCTGTTATTCAACACTGCAAGATGAAAAGAACTTTGCCAAAGAAGGCAAATGTCAGAAGAACTGGCAAGAACATTACCATAATTACAAAGTGTACATGTGTGTTTCTGCCAGTTCTGCCAATTATTGGATGCAGACAATAACATGATTCAGACCTGGGCACAGTCAGAGAGACTGAAGTGTCTCAGCGGGGGTCCCCACATTAACCTAAGTTCTCCGTTCTAGTTCATTCTGTTCATTTAAAAACAATTTGAGTTTAAATTAACTGGGGATTTATTTAGTTCGGTTAAATTTAAGTGAAGGTTTATAGCTGCTGGTTTAACTTCTCCAGACTCCACCAGTCAACTGCCAAGTTAATATCAGCTATACATACAAGTGATATGCAGTGACACCAAAAAGTATTTGAACACTTTAAAGTCACACTTAAAAATTAATGCGTCAGATTTAAAAAAACAAGATTTATGAAACCAAGTGGTAGACATTTTCTGAATAATAACTGTCTTGCTGTTTTTGATCTAAAAAGGTGTTTTTAGTCAGTGTTTGAAATAAGGGTAATACTTTATTTTGATGGTCCACTTAAGATATTCTACTGTAACTTTGCAACTACATGTCAGCCAACTCTCATTACAGTATACCATTGGTATTAATGAAACTAATTATTACCACATTATTACTTATTGATTATGTAAGTGGCTAAATGTTAATTAAAGTAGTGGTTAAAATGTTTATTTGTTACTACATTGTAACTGCATTAGTTATTGATTAGTTTCACATTCATTATTAAACTGTATAGTTCATTAGTAGTCTTTTGGGAGGCATGACAAAACTGTAGTTTACTGATTAGCAAAAGGTGAACTACCGCATTCAAGTGCTTCCTGCTAGTTTGTGTAATGTATAGTTTTGTTTCATGTTCATGGTTCATGTCTTTTATTTTGTAGTTTGATTTCATGTTGCTTGTTTGTCATGCTTCCCTTGTTCCTCATGTGCTCCCTTAGTCCGTGTCATGTTCTGATTGGTTGTTTATGGTCATGTGCTTCTCAGTTCTGTTCTGTCATTGGTTCCCTTGTTCCTTGTGTCACTTGCCCATTGGTTGTCTCAGTCATGTGTTCACTAAGTTATGGTATTTAAAGCCATTGTCTTCCATGTTACTTTGTCATGTATTGATAATGTAACCCTGCTGTTGGTGAGTGTCATGTTCAAGTCTGCTCATAGTCAAGTCAAGTCAAGTCTGCTCATTGTCAAGTCTGCTTATGTTCAAGTCAAGTGGTTGCTTAGTTTGTTTGTTCACTTTGGATTATTAATAAACTGCACATGTATTCATCAACTCGCCTTTAGTTGGACTGATCATTACAGTTTGTTAATCAGAGTTTCTTGTTGTTACTAGAATATTAATTTTGCATTGCTCATTTGTTACTTATTTGTTCCTGTGTAGTTATTCATTAATAAAGTAACAGAATTCTAAAGTGTTGCCAAAGATGACAGTAATGGCTGCAGAAAATTCAGCTTTGCCATCAATAAATAACTTTTCTCTTTTAATATATTTTGAAATGTAATTTTAAACTGCTATAATATTTCACAATACTTTGATCAATTTAATGCAGACTTGTTAAGCATGAGAGGCCTCTTTCAAAAAATTAAAAAAAATCAAACTAGTGTAAATGCATATACTTTATGTACAATAGATATTATTCAATACAGTATATGCATCAACCATAATTCATTATGCAGTAGCTTTAAACGGTTACACTAGATGGTAAATGTATTATGACAGCTGCTTCTCAGTCAAGTCCATTGAAATTGAACACCCCTTTTGCACTCTAAAAACCAGTTCTAGTAAGCTATGAAAAGGAAAGTACTTATCCTTTTTCACTCTACATTCAGACTTTCTTGGCACAGATATGTCTGTCACTAGTCCGCGTGGTCCAGCAGTTTGATGATTGGTCATATGACACCATCGTTTCTATAAGGCCCCAGCCTTCACAGCTGGCATTGATTGCCTTCTGCTAGCTGCTCTCTGGGCAATCTACTGCCATCCAGGTGGCAGAGAGGGTCACTGCTGATGTATTCCTGAGTGCCCTGCCATGAACCGAGTGGAGAGCTGTGAGAGTAATGGATCCACAGATGCTAACGCATCTCACTGAAGCGATTGAATAGACTCAGCCAGGCGAGTGAGCCGTGAGAAAGAACTCTATATTTTCGCCAAAGCAACGCAGGTCAAAACATCTATCCAAATGTGACAGTACTCTGGTTGTAACAACTTTCCAGGGGTTTGTTCATCCACAGATGTATATTCTCATAGTTTACTCTCCTTCATGTCATTCTAAACCTGTATGACCTTATTTGTTTTGTAGATGTTACATCTTGTGTGCAATGAAATTGAATGTTGAAAGATTAAGCTCCACAAATGGCAAAGAATGAAAAAACAGACTTGTGCAATATATTCCAAGACTTCTAAAGTCACACGGTAGTTTTGTGATTGTTGAACAGACCAACATTTGTGGGTGAACTAACCCTATAAAAATGGATGAGCTCACTGTTAGTTTTAAAGGGATAGCTCACTATAAAATGACAATGTACACACCCTCATGTCGTTCCAAACATGTCGTTTTCAAAAATGAGAAATAATTTGGGAAATGTGTCAGGGGTTTTTTTGCTGTTGTTGTTGTTGTTTGGTTACCAGCCAGATATCTTCTTTTATGCTCCACAGAAGCAAGAAAGTCATACAGGTATGGAACGACATGAGGATGAGTAAATGACAGAATTTTCATTTTTGGGTGAACTATCCCTTTACGTCCCCATATCTCTTCATCTGTAAAAATAGCAAAAGGCCAAAAATAAAGTAAATTCCTAATAAAATCTATTACAATGAAGGAGAAAAAGCCTTCATATCACCAGACAGTACTGGGTACTTTCCTTTGAAGTGCCTGCAGGCTTCAATAATGTTTTGGCCACATCCACTCACCTAGATGATGCCATCATGACAGTCTGTGCACAGGGGTAACACCTGCTCTGACTCCAGATGGCTCTCAACAGGACCAGACTATCAAAGAAACTTTTTCTTAGGTTACAAACTTTCTGAAGGTCTTTGATTGTACTGATACCAAGTGACAATATTTATTGTTCTCAGGCATGCTGGCAAACAGCGAAGCCAGGACTTTTGACAGGGATGGCCGGACAGGCACCAGCAATCACTTTGTGGTGGCACTGCAGCATCTATTTACACTGAGTGCAAATAGTCAACGTCATTGTACTACCAACAGTAGTATAGGCTACCTTTTGTACAAATAGCACACTTCTTCTGTTTACACTTTGTATGAATAGAATCTGTCAATTAGTGTAAATAAGATGGTATTTTTTACTTGGAGCAAAACACTATTTACCATTTTTTTTAAATAAATAGCCATTGTAATATTAAACGGTACTACTTGCAGTAATTGCAATTGTGGTGCTGGTGGATAGTAATCTAACACATTATGTGCAGCCGACATTTTTGTTTTATTCCTCATCGTACTAATTGAAAAGAATCTTACACTACCAAACCTTTGAAGTTCAACTCGTCTCAACTTTAGTCTCTCTAGTTCGTCGTCTCTACAGCTCATTTTTCATCAAAGCATCTCCAAGGATTGATAATATATATTGAATTAAATCCTCAATAACTACACTGGGATTGAGTAGATGTCATTTTTAGCAAAATATTATTTGAAACTGAATCACAATAACCCTTAAAAGGCCCACAAATGACTGGCATACAATTCAAATTTTTATTAATTTCAAGAGGATGTAGGTCTAAAGTTGACATTGTTGATTTTTTAAGTTATTAAGTTAATAGATCTTTTATTTTAATGTATTAGGTGATGATACACGGGGCAACTTTTTGAGCAATGTTGCCGGGCAGTGTTGCTGAGCAATGATGCTTGGGTACTTTCCTATTGAGAATGGGCAACAAATTTCTATCTGGATACTTTAGATTGAAATTTGTTTCCCATTCTCAATGGGAAAGTGCCCAAGCATCATTGCTTGGTGACGTTGCCCAGCAACATTGCTCAAAAACATTGCTCCCATGTATCATCACCTTTATATAGGGGATTATGAATGCAGTTTTCATGGCATCATAGTATCAAACATTTGAGGGATGTGTTTATGTGTGGATATTATGGATATTACGTGTGCATATGTAAATAGACTCATTTGCATTAGTTGAAGGTGTAAATAATCTCCATACTAGTGGGAAATTTAATCGTGTATATCCAGCTGATCTCACATCAAGCAAATGTGTTATTCCATCTGCTTGGTTTTCCTGTTATCACTGTAAAGCTGATAAAGCTAAACAATATGTATTGTAAAAAGCGCTATATAAATAAAGACAACTTGACTTGACTATAACTAAAAGACAATTAAACAAGTTTGCAGTTGTTCTTTTTCTCCTCGTTGCTGATATGCAGTTCTAAAATACTGAGATAATATATATTCAACACACACACAGTCCTATATAATGCTTAATATTATTCAATCCCATTGTGTATAGATGGGCAAGAATGAATAAGAAAGTCAGATGTGTAATGAGAGTAAAATCTGGCCAATGATGATTCATATGTTGCAAACTGTTAAAGCACATTTCCATTTTTTCCATACTCCCACTGAACAGATGGTAGATATGGGGGTAATATTCTGCAGAAGGGGTCATTTAAATGTGTGATTGCAATGATTGGGAATAACATATTTTCCTGTGGCATGTCAGAGAAGAGCTCCGTGTGTCCTGTGTGGAGAAGAATGTGGTGTTTTTCATCACAAAGAGATATTTCTGCAAACAGTCATTTTGATTGTCTTTTCAGTGCTGTCAGTGTCCTCTTTGATCTATTTGAGGAATAGAAATATGTGTATGCAGGCATTGCTACACTCTTTAAAATAAAGGTTCCAAAAGGTTGTTTTCACAGCGACACCATAGCAGAACCATTTTTGTTTTTTCCAGAGAACCTTACAGTGAACTGTTCTTAAAAGAACCATGTAAAGAATATTTTAAAAATCTAAAGAACCTTTTTCCACTATAAAGAACCTTTTGTGAAATGGGAATGGAAAGGTTCTTCACAGAACCATTGATGCCAATAAAGATCTTTTATTTTTAAGAGTGTATGCAGTTTTAATTTTTTTTAGGTAGTATTCAGAGCACAATCTGAGCTTGTCTTTTACCGCCCCTGCACCTGAACATCAGTTATCTTACATTTTTTTTTAAAACATTAGCAAGTTTTATTCTGATATGTAAATCTATAATAAAGTGTCTGACTTTTGTGGTTACTGAAATGTTGTTTTGAAAGTGTTTCTTATGTAATAGCTTTAAATCATTTTGTATATGCACTTTTTTTTATATCTACCCTCTTTAACCTTTTGGAGGCATTTAAGTTCATTAATCATGAACACACTACTTTGTATTATAATTCATGTTCAATAACACCAATGCTTCTAGGAGAGCAATGTATACAGTTTCTTCATTAATTATTCATGCTCAGCCTAGAAATCTCTATCTTAGCATTATTTGCTTCCAAAACATTTTTTTAGCTTATAAGTACATATGCAAAACAGAAAACAAAAGAAAGTAATAGAATAAATTTACACACAAAATAATGCATCTATAATGGAGTCCTTTTTGTGTGTGAAATGCTGAATTACAAATACCATAACTTAAATTATACCCTTAAGCTTATTTTCTACTCCCAGAATGCATTTTTGTTGTCTTATTGATTTCGAACTGAGCTCAAAATCTGCACAGACATCCCACTCATTGTGATTAAGTAGACAGAAATTAGCATTTTTTAAATGACATCCCAGCTCATTTGGGAAAAGCCAGCCATACAAATCACTTATACAGTCATCTGCTGGTGACCCCCTGCGACAGGCTTTATTGTCCAGTTATCCATAGTGGATCAAATGTTCATAGTCCTCAGTCCTTATTACAGTTTTTCAGCTACACAAATTGGATGAATTGCGTGAGAAGGGATTTTATTAGCTGTCACCTTTTACTAACTTTACTTAGTTCATTCTCTCTGCACTCTCTTTTTCAGCTGAACTTCATCCTGTTCGTGAATATCGTGCGGGTGCTCGCAACCAAGATCCGTGAGACCAACGCAGGCAGATACGATACTCGGAAACAGTACAGGTTTGTGCGTCCACTTCCATTGTTTTTATGCATTCAAATGCCTCAAAACTGTGAATTCAGCATCATACCAGCCTGAATTGTCCTGTGTCATTACAGTGGCACCATCTCTGCTATTAGATTGCTGAGAGTGGAAGCTATCCCTACAGCAACTGTTTATTTCCTTATGTAATTTAGGCAAAACCTTTCATCTGACAGCTTGGAGGCAGAATTGCCTGTGGCTAAGAGATGCGATAATAAGCTTCCCCTTCCTACGCCTACTCATTCTGCGGTTTGATTCGGATTGTGGTTTCTATCATTCCATCATGTCCTGAAATCAGTGTCACATTTTAAGGACACTGGTTATTATAGATTTGATCCTATTACATGCGGAAAGAAAGAAACATTTTTGGCTTCCATTTTTATCTGGCTTTTAATAAATGCTTTTAGACCCGATAAATGGGCATTGGCATGTCAAAATGTTATTCTGGATTCTCCCTAAAAGATTCCAGTTTGGAGCAAAATAATGCCAATGGATGTCATTTTGCGCCGCGAATAACAGTAATCAATTTGATTATTGCTGCCTCCCCGCTAATTAGTGTTATGCAGAGCCCCAGATGTCAGCTCGCACAGCTGGTAGAACAGACATGACGACACATCAGTCGTGTTTGCAAACACATTACTAAACTGCGTTTTGCTGAGCCAAAGAGAGCCCTGGCTGATTCCTTGTCATAATTGGAATAGAAATAAATCTGTAATATGAATGACCTCGCACGTTCGTGTGTCACATCGTTTGACTCTTATTTGGTACGTCGCTTACTTTACTAGAACACTTTGGTTGATCAAACTTAGCCGGGCTTCAATTAAAAGAGGATTTACACCTCATGATCTTCTAGCATGGCTCTTTTCCAATTATTTTTCATGATTCTTTTCATGACTAATTTGCAAGACATCTTAACCTGTCTTACAGGGCAGGCAAGGTGTAGCCATTAAGATGTTGCACATGTCTTTATTCTGATTAAAGCCACATGGAGGTGTGTGGGGTGTCATTCATCAAACAAGGATTAAAAACAAAAATTTTTGAATTCATATCACAACTACCTCACACTCTGTACTTGTCGTCATCGGCCTACACAGATACCTCCCCAAGATCAAAAGAGTTACAGGAAACTGTGCATTAATAGTGCTTAACAGGACATTTCAGCCAAAACCTAATTCTGTCATAATTTTTACACCCTCTTGTCATTCCAAATCTATATGACTTTCTTTCTTCTGTGGAACACAAATGGAGATGCTGGCAGAATGTTCACTCTTTTCGCATGAAATTGAGTAGGGACAGATGCTGCCAATCTCCAAAAAATGACCAAAAATAAGCGTAATAAAAGTCCATTGTGTCCTATTTTCAGCAAATGACGTCTTCAGTATCAGTCCGTTCCTGACACAAATCTACCATTTAGTTTCAGAAGACTTGGAAATGTAACACTATTTTATGGTGCTTTTATGTCTTGAGGAGTGTGGAATATGGAAATATAATACTGAAAATAGCAGCCTGAACATTCTGCCTAAAGGTGCGATCACATTAGCGAAACTTCTGTGCAGTGTTAATTTCGTAGTACATAATAATAATTTAGTACATAATTTTCGTCACCGACATTTTTTCACGGACGAAAACGAGACGATGACTAAATAAAAATGCGTTTTGAATGACTGAAACTATGACTAAAATCTACTCTAATTTGAGTAGATTTGGGAATATATCCAGTCAGGACTGCTGTCCTGTGTGGAAGATGCGCACATTTGAAGTGTAACGTGCTGATCTAACCGCGGGAAACGCGGCGCTGTTGCGCACTCTACAGGCTCGCGCAGCAGTACTACACTGCTTCGCAATTAATGAATAGCGCACATTTATGCCAAGCGATTGCTTATGAGCTAATGTTGATAAATTATGACAATGTTTACTACACGATGTTTATATGGTAGTATGTTTTAGACGGTTGTAAGAATGCATATTTAATCACCCTCATGAGCAGCCTGCTAGAGTGCAGACTGCAGACATTTCAGAATAAGAGTCACGGTGTATTTCGGAATGGTTTATAATTATTATTTTTTCCTGGTCATTATTGTTATTTTGTTTACACAATAAACTGTATTTAATTTAATTTCTATTTAATTCATAGTAAACTACTGTATCTTCTGTCACAGGAAGGAACGACTAAGAACATTATTTGACACATTATTCAATATATTTTACAAGTATAAGGGTTATTATAGTTAACTAAACCTAAAACTAAATAAATCTTAATTACTTGAAATAAACGTTAACTGAAATAAAAAATAAATATATACAAAATATATAAAACTATATATAAATATATAATATATAAATGCCATTTAGTCAAAAGACTATGACTAAAACTAAATCAAAATTTGCTGTCAAAATTAACACTGCTTCTGTGAAACCCTGCAGTAAAGTAGATCCATTGTGAATGAGGAATTTTTTTGACTCATTTCCCAGGTGAAAGTGAGATCCCTATTGAGATAAGAGCATTTTGCCCACTGAATTTCGCTGTACAAAGGTAAATGTGATCGCAACTTAATATCTGTTTTTGTTTGCCATAGGGAAAAGAAATTCATACAGGTTTGGAGTGTCATGAAGGTGATTAAATAACATAATTTTTGGATGAACTGTCCCTTTAACTGACAGAACATTTTCATTTCTCTCTGTTCAGGAAGCTTGCCAAATCCACGCTTGTGTTGGTGCTTGTGTTTGGGGTGCACTACATTGTGTTTGTTGGAATGCCGCACACCTTTGATGGTTTGGGCTGGGAGGTGCGGATGTATTGTGAGCTCTTCTTCAATTCTTTCCAGGTACTTGGAAATGATGCTTTTATTGCATGAATAGCTAATGTAATCAGTGATCTCTGCAAGTCAAGATGCATGTTTTTCTTTTGATAATCCAAAAATCATAAATTCAAATTTGTTTTTTAGCATAATTTATATAAATGCTGTGCATTGTAATATTGATTTGGAAGAAAGACTAAAAAAATGAGAAGGAAAAACACTATTTA
Organism: Ctenopharyngodon idella; assembly: GCF_019924925.1. Classification (NCBI taxonomy): domain Eukaryota; kingdom Metazoa; phylum Chordata; class Actinopteri; order Cypriniformes; family Xenocyprididae; genus Ctenopharyngodon; species Ctenopharyngodon idella. The sequence goes on from NC_067228.1 coordinate 20,774,770, forward strand.
TAAGCCACTGATGACAAGCAATTTTTTTAAAACTGCTCTGGCAATGAAAGTTTTTTTTTTTTAACATTAAAAATGATTTGAAAATATACAACTATCATAGCGGAAGAAATATTTTCATCATAATTTTTGCTAAAGAATTTAATGGTAATGTTCTCAGCTATTTAACCTAGGTTGTACAAAATGCACATGGTAATAATTTACTATTAAATATAATTAAAAACCCATGGATTTTGATGAGAATTTTGCTGACATGAAGATGCTTGTTGCACAAACTGCAAGCAATAAAACGTTCAATAATGCGTAAGACATAAATTGACAGGTCAATCCAATTCACAGCACTCCAAATGGGCTTGACATCTGATGACACACCACATTGATTTTTTCTGAGATGTTCGGCTGTCTTAAATGACAAGTGCTGGTTAGGTTAATAGTCTTTTATCTGGACCTGGATGACAAGACTCAATGCATGTCCTTCACATCAAGAACAAATCATTTCCATGTCCACTTACACTATCTTCAGAAACACAGCCACACACATTTACAGAACTGAATTTCGACAGAACTGGAAAAATGTAAAAGCATTTCATTTGTTTTTATAATATATAAACTAAACAGGTGGTCAGTGTCAACTGTATTTAATTAAATACCTACAGTAAGATAATGATTCCAAATCACTGAAAACAGTGTGTGACCAAGAAATAAACATGGCCCAGTGCAAATTCAAAAATATTCCAGAGACAGTGCTACATTATTTCTTAACCTCTGAATCGCTGCCAAACTTACAAATGAATGTCTTTATAGATGTGTTTTCATCAGTGTTTAAATAGTAGTTGTGAAGTAGAAAAGACTTACTAATCCATTAGTATTGGTCATACTTAAGGCCAGTTCACACAAAGAACGATTACTATAAAGATAACCACAAGGATAACTATATTCAGGGTTGCACATAGGGAACACTATTTGGTCTGGTTCTCAAGGGAGCACCTGAAAATGTTGTCACACTTTACGTGACACACTTATCCTAAAAGCTGTCCTCATCAGTTTCCTCCTGAATGCTCTCCTCACTATCTTCTTTTCTCTCGAACATGGTAGATGATGATTATGATTTTTTATTTTTTATTTTATTTTACTAACATTAATGACACAGACAACAGCAAGAATATTAGGCTGCTGTCACTTTAAGAAGGAGAGCACGGACCGAATAACTGACACACATCCGGTTTCTTTCTCAACTGTACACTTATGACATAACCGAGAGAATACTTGCCGAGACAGGTATTTTGACATAATTTTGTGTGTGTGTGTGTGTCCGTTCAAGCGCAAGTAAACGCGAAAGGAATTAATTCGGTGTTTGAGCACTGTCTGTCTCTCTCTCCCTCTCTGCGTGCGCGCATTTCAGGGGTGTGAGGCTGTATGCACAGATAACAGCTCGCGAGTCCCGATTTTCGCCTCTTCCGCTTTTAAAATCGTTTGAATGTGTTAATTGGTGAGACAAAACACGTCCAAATGATAAACTTACACTCTATGATGATTAATTGCACACCTAATAATTAAAGAACACACTTATCATCATGATTGCTATCTTACCAGAGATGGAGAAAAACCCTACTCCAGTAAGTAAATGTGTCCCTGTGAACCGGTCCTCAAAAATGTTGGTACTCAAAAGCGTTTCCCTCCATGTTTTCTGGTGCACCTGTGCACCACTTATGGTGCGTTCAAATCCTCCTAGGAAGTTCGTATTTACGATGTGGGAAGTCATGTTTACGACAGCAGGTGCGTTCAAGTCACTTTCTTTGGAGTAAGATGGCGGTGTACCTTCTCTTAATTAATTACACAAAAATACAGCAGTTTTACTTATAGAAAATGAAGAACAAAAAATGTGCATCAAGCGTGTTTTGCATTTTTTTTAAATGTTTTTAGTTAATTTATGAAGCCACTGTAAACTTTACTGTTACATATTATGTTGTCATATTATAATGCTACCATATTTTGTGCAGGCAATTAGTTTACTTCGTTGTAAATACAAACCCGATTCCAAAAAAGTTGGGACACTGTACAAATTGTGAATAAAAAAGGAATGCAATAATTTACAAATCTCATAAAGTTATATTTTATTCACAATAGAATATAGATATATCAAATGTTGAAAGTGAGACATTTTGAAATGTCATGCCAAATATTGGCTCATTTTGGATTTCATGAGAGCTACACATTCCAAAAAAGTTGGGACAGGTAGCAATAAGAGGCCGGAAAAGTTAAATGTACATATAAGGAACAGCTGGAGGACCAATTTGCAACTTATTAGGTCAATTGGCAACATGATTGGGTATAAAAAGAGCCTCTCAGAGTGGCAGTGTCTCTCAGAAGTCAAGATGGGCAGAGGATCACCAATTCCCCCAATGCTGCAGCGAAAAATAGTGGAGCAATATCAGAAAGGAGTTTCTCAGAGAAAAATTGCAAAGAGTTTGAAGTTATCATCATCTACAGTGCATAATATCATCCAAAGATTCAGAGAATCTAGAACAATCTCTGTGCGTAAGGGTCAAGGCCGGAAAACCATACTGGATGCCCGTGATCTTCGGGCCCTTAGACGGCACTGCATCACATACAGGAATGCTACTGTAATGGAAATCACAACATGGGCTCAGGAATACTTCCAGAAAACATTGTCGGTGAACACAATCCACCGTGCCATTTGCCGTTGCCGGCTAAAACTCTATAGGTCAAAAAAGAAGCCATATCTAAACATGATCCAGAAGCGCAGGCGTTTTCTCTGGGCCAAGGCTCATTTAAAATGGACTGTGGCAAAGTGGAAAACTGTTCTGTGGTCAGACGAATCAAAATTTGAAGTTCTTTTTGGAAAACTGGGACGCCATGTCATCTGGACTAAAGAGGACAAGGACAACCCAAGTTGTTATCAGCGCTCAGTTCAGAAGCCTGCATCTCTGATGGTATGGGGTTGCATGAATGTGTGTGGCATGGGCAGCTTACACATCTGGAAAAGCACCATCAATGCTGAAAGGTATATCCAAGTTCTAGAACAACATATGCTCCCATCCAGACGTCGTCTCTTTCAGGGAAGACCTTGCATTTTCCAACATGACAATGCCAGACCACATACTGCATCAGTTACAACATCATGGCTGCGTAGAAGAAGGATCCGGGTACTGAAATGGCCAGCCTGCAGTCCAGATCTTTCACCCATAGAAAACATTTGCCGCATCATAAAGAGGAAGATGCGACAAAGAAGACCTAAGACAGTTGAGCAACTAGAAGCCTGGATTAGACAAGAATGGGACAACATTCCTATTACTAAACTTGAACAACTTGCCTCCTCGGTCCCCAGACGTTTGCAGACTGTTATAAAAAGAAGAGGGGATGCCACACAGTGGTAAACATGGCCTTGTCCCAACTTTTTTGAGATATGTTGATGCCATGAAATTTAAAATCAACTTATTTTTCCCTTAAAATGGTACATTTTCTCAGTTTAAACATTTGATATGTCATCTATGTTGTATTCTGAATAAAATATTGAAATTTGAAACTTCCACATCATTGCATTCCTTTTTTATTCACAATTTGTACAGTGTCCCAACTTTTTTGGAATCGGGTTTGTAGAAAAGCAGGACAATGTCACTGCTAAATAACTAATATTGTGGTATTCTACCATGTTTCTCACTGACACGCCCCAACTCATACAGATCAGGACTTAAAGAAAATCCCGAATTTCCCACTCGTATTTATGACATTGTGGTGGCGTTCATGTGCGTTCAGCTCGTAAATACGATCTTTTCGACATTACTTGAACGCACCATTATGTGCACCCCTGACTATACTAGAGTCCACACTAACAAACGACGATGCTCTGTTGTCGTCTGCCATTTTAAATGCTCGAGTTTTTAAAGTGGAGTGGATTCTGATTGGCTGTCGATGTTTTTATCGTTTATCATGAAAGTGATTCCAACTATATTGTTCCTCTGTGCCGTTATAATTGGTGTGGACTCTGCTATTCTTTTAAACTTAGAATGATTTTTATAACTATATCTTTATCAATATCGTTATAGTTTTCGTCCTTGGTGTTAATGGGTCTTTAGGAATAGAGATCTGAAGAAACCGCTTAGACTAAGCATTAAACTTTGACACATAACTCTTCCTGCATTATAAATATTTCAAATCATGCAGCTTGAGAGACGTGCTGTTACTTTATAAAGTGAAATATTAAGTGTATTTTCTTCAAAAAAAAAAAAAAAAAAAAAATTTAGTTTTAATTTCTGACTTTTTTGCACTGTGCTGAGACAGCCTGCTGTTGCCCTTCTAACATCTATTTCTGTTTTTTTTTTAGGGCTTCTTTGTGTCCATCATCTACTGCTACTGTAATGGAGAGGTGAGCATCTGCAAAGCTGCTTCACAATAATTTAGGGAATATAGAAAGAATGTGCAATTGCATTCTGTACTATTTTCTCATTATGTATGGACAATTTGGCCACCTCAGCGTCTTATTTATTTGCAGCATCGAACATTGCTTTTAGGGCAATTGCACACTTCAAGACTGAAAGTTGTTGTACTGTGATTTAACAAATTGGTTTCTTGATGTGTGCCGGTGATTTTGTGCATATTACAGAAATAATTGTACACAAGGTGCCTGCAACTCATTGCAGTGTGTCTCACAAATGTTCACTTTAAGTGTTTTAGCAAGGCAGGTACTGCGATTGAGTCACTAATAGTGGGAAATGATATGTGAATAACACTGATGAAGAAGCACTTAACCCTGGATGTAAGCCTAAACTTGACATAAACTGTAAACTTGTCCTTCGGATCCGATTGGTTGATTGGAATGTTGATCCTGGAACATGTTGTACTTAGTGAAATCACATTCATCACAGCTTCGTTCTTGTAGTGTGGTGTTGTAGGCTGTTATGGGTTTAGAAAGCCAGTTTCCCACTGAAGCTAAACTGACCTCTTTGAGAAAATTATGTTGCTGTCGGAAGAGTGGCTGACTTTTGGATAAGATTTTAAACTGGTCCTGACTCTCTGAGGTCATCAGAAATCCCAGGGTGCTTCTCAAAAGGAAGAAAAAATTGCTCTTTGACATCTATCCATCATAGCCTCCTACTCATGCCTTTTAAGCTGGTTGGCTACATCACGGGTCTCCTCTCCACCAACGCCCAGTGTGTGGTGGGTGTTCTGGCATACGGCTGCCATCACTTCATCCAGGCAGATGCTACAAACTGGTGGTGTTAATGGAGATCCCACCACCCACTAAAGCACTTTGAGTGCTATGAAAATGTAACATATTGTTATTAATTTAAACATACTGCTGTTATACTTAAGTGCTTTATCACAACAAATGTTAGTTTTAAACAATAGGCCAATCAGAAGAAGCAGTGGGTGGAACAAGTGTTCTCCATTCCAACTGTCGGCTGTTGTTCTTTAATCTGTTTTGCTCTAGTTGTTGTTGAATGACAGAATTATGGTCGTGCAAATTAAACTGAAGAATTATCTCCTTTTTAATTCCCAAGTGTGAATTTGAAATTAATTAGCCACACTCAATGAAATGACAGTAAGAGGAATTTACTAAACTATAATTCAAATTAGGGATGCACCGATACTATTTTTTTTTTAAGGACTGAGTACGAGTACCGATATTCTGGTACTCGCCGATACCGATGCCTATAAATTCATTAATTTCTTTTTTCTTTTCTTTTTTTTTTTTTTTTTGGTTGATGTAGCATTTTTCAAGCACAACAAAGTGAGACTAATGAATGTACGACAGCTTCTTTATTATTACTCCATTGAAAAAAGTAATAATTTTTATGTGCTTGTCACAAACTTAAAGCACAAATTTCACAGTGTCCAATAACCTTCAAAGGGCATAATTACCAAAGTCATAATAAAAAACAAAAACAAACATCAAGTCTTTTTAACCTGCCTTTCAAAAAGTGCTAAACAAATATTACAGAACAAATGTTTATAACATAACAATGTGAACCAATGTAAACACAACCTAGGGTGACCAGATTTCTCATGGTGGAATACGTGACGAGTGAGCAATATGACCATGATATGAGAAATTTTATTTCAAGATATATATATATATATATATATATATATATATATATATATTATCTATCATTTCACTGTGTGGGGAACTGGCAAATTGGCGCCCCTGCTTGCTGAGAAGGTGCCGTGTGAAGCTGTGTGAGAAGGGGAAAGGGGAGCGGGGCGCGGCGCGGGGTACAGTTCACCTCTGGGTCTCTCCCAAATGGAACGGACAAGGGGGGGTGGGGGATCCACTGTATAGAGCAATACTCTAATGGAATTAGTGGGTTAAAGTCAGTCACACCTCGACTTTCTTCCAAATAATGCACATTTCAGTCATAATATTGAATTGTGTGAAATGGCTAATAAAAATAGGTAATACAAAACGATTATGTGGTCACCAAGGTGAAAAGGTTTAGTCTTGACTTCTGGTCGTGAGTGACAGTGTTGGGGGGATGGGGAATCTGTTAATTGTCGAGTGCTAAATAAACACAGAGATGGACAGGAAAAGGTCAAAGCCATCAGGTGCCCAATTTAGAAAAAAAAGAAAAGAAGAGGAGAAACGAGCAAAAGATAAAGGTATGCAATTATGTTCTCTCTGTATGATTATTACGGTATCCATGTCATGAATGAAGGGCTAGTGTTAATTGGTGGGTATAACTCTTAAGTTTAGCCTTTTTGCTATGATGCTTGCTATGCTTGCTTATACAACAATAATTCGGTTTTTAACTCAACTGGTACAAGTTCAGTTATTATTTATTTCCATCAGTTGGGTTAACGTTAGGCCCTGTAATTAGCCAACGGAATTTTCAAATCTGTGTAATTATAATTTAAATCGGACTACTTTTCAAATTATATTTCATAAACCAACATCTCAGACGTTATGTCAAAATGTTATGGGGTTTCAAATCAAAAAATGACTTTCTGTTACAGAACAGGGCATTGATTTCATACATGTCCACTGTAGAGGACATCAGGACTTAAAGCATGTTTATCAGGCATTTTGGGAGACACAAGTGAATATGGAAATAAATTATACATCAATATTCCTATGAAATATTAGATATTAAAATGTTGACATTTATTACTCCAATTATTACACTTCTTTTTTCATTAAATGTTGCTCCAAGAACACATTAATGTGCAAATTAGATACAGTGTATAGATACATTGCATTGAATGGGAATATTAATTTATGGCCATTTTACCCACATATTGCATAAAGTAAAATGGTGTATCAATTCATTCCATTATATCTTTCATAACATAGTTGAGAATCATCTTTATACAAATTTTGGTTTAAAAAAATCCTGAAACCCAAAAAGTTATTAAGTGTGTTTTTCAAATGTTCTAATGAAGGATTTGTGCAATTGAGAAATATCATTTTTCACTTATTTTGGGGGGTGCTCGCTCAGGGTGTAATTCAATGTAGAACCGCCACTGCTACTGACATATAACCTTTTTTCACCCACCTTTTTACGTCCACTTAAGCCATAACCGACTGTATTTACGTGAAATACTCCACGCGGTGGACATTTTGACAGCTATTTGTGCATTTGACCATTCAGGCACAAGGAGAACTGATCGTGCGCTGTCTGAGAGAACTGGGTTCGCGCACGAGAGAGAGAGAGAGAGAGAGAGAGAGAGCGAGGGGCCTCATTTATGGAGCGTGCGTACGCACATATTTGATCTTAGAGTGTGCGTACGCTTAAATCCACGCTAACGCTCATATTTAGAAAAACGGTCTTTGACGTGGAAAAGTGCTTAGAGCCATGTCAGGGTCTGAGCAGATGTACACACTTTTCCTGGTCAGATTACTGCAGGTTTTTGGAAACATAAGCTATTCTTGCAGCTCGCCAAGGATTTGGACGATGACTGGTGATCTTTTATATGTAAATGACATTAATTAGGTGTCGTTTAAAACGCGGAGAACTGAAACCATTCAGCTGTGCGCATGTTCAAGATCATTTGCGATTTATAGATTTCACATCTGAAAGAGAGGCACTCGTTTTCTGTGTGTATGTTCATTCTGTGAATCACACGTACGCACATCGGAGAAATGAGCGTAAGATCAAATTTAGGACGGTTTCTGAGCAACATTTTATAAATGAGGCCCCTTGTTTGTGTCATTCAGCGTGATTTGCATGCAGTTCGTAATGTGTGGGTTGTCATCATTAATTTTGAAGTATTTCCACATCCCTGAGGCTGACATTGTTTCTGCTGCTGCCGCCGGTGTCTCTGTGCACAGGAAATTCTGTCAGTAACGTCACGTGAGGTATCGGTCTTTGGTATCGGGGGTATTTTTACGAGTACAAGTACAAGTACATGAGCCTGGTATCGGCCGATACCGATACTGGTATCGGTGCATCTCTATAAAATACAATGCAGGTAATGCATTCTGTGAAATTAAGATTCTTCCACGCTGCACAAAAGTGAATTTATTAAATATAAAATATGACATACAAATCTGAAAAAATATACACATATAAAAGAAATGTCATCCATCCATCCAGCTATCGTTCTTTTTGTCCGTAAGGTCTATAAACTTTGAAACTTCAAGTCTTTTTTAAATTTTTTTCAAAATTTTGAAACAAGCCAACATTTATTTTTAAATCTCCTTCCTTACGTTCATGGTTAAATTTCAATTCTGCATCCTGTTTGCCACCTCAGTTCAAATTTGGGAATTGAATTGGAATTTAAAAAGCATTTTCAGTTCAATTTTACAGTTTTTCTCAATCGCTTTGGCACAGTTTTTTTTTAAACAGTCTTAACATTCTCTAAACTGTAAGTGCAGTTGTCACAGCTGTTTGCTGAAACATCAGGGGCCTCATTAAAGCGTGCGTACATGCAGATTTGATCTTAGAGTGTGCGTACGCTTAAATCCACGCCAACGCTCATATTTATAAAAAGGGTCTTTGACATGGAAAAGTGCTTAGAGCCACGTCAGGGTCTGAGCAGACGTACATACTTTTCATTGTCAGATTACTGCAGATTTTTGGAAATCTAAGCTATTCTTGCAGCTCGTCATTCTACATTAAAGGATTTGGATGATGACTGGTGATCTTTTATATGTAAATGACATTAATTACTGAAACCATTCAGCTGCGCACAAGCTCAAGATCATTTGTGATTAATAGATTTCACATCTGAAAGCGAGGTGTACGCTCGTTGTTCATTCAACGAATCACACGTACGCACATCGATTTCTCGTGTATCACATTGAGCTTTTTAGATACAGATATCAACATCAGTTAAAAATTTACTGGGAAAAGTCAATACTGTAGTAAACAAATGAAAATGAACATTTGTATTTATAAAGTACATTTACTTTTGTAGAAATGTGTTACATGTAAACTGAAAATTTACAGTTCATTTTTACACACTCTATTATGTCTTCCCCTAAACCCACCACACATCTTACTTATCTTACTTACTTATCATCTTATTTATCTTCATATTGCTCTTAAATGACAAGCAACTATGAATTTTCAGTTTACATGTAACACGTTTTTTCTTTTTTTTCTTCTTTTTTTTACAAAAATAATACAAATGTATTTATACAGTACTACAGTACTGTTTAGGGTTGTGATATTCCTCCATGTTCAAAAATGGTGGTGATTGAGCTGGGCAAACTCCATATATATGATTCCTATTTCATTACAATGGCAGGCCATTCGCCATGTCAGATATTTATGGAATATTCATGCATGTCTGAAAGATTTTGATAACTGAATGGATAATTTTGCATGTGATGGCTCACATGATGAAAGAATGTTTAGAAGAATGTTTTTAAAGAGTTTCACTAAGAATGAACTCTTCAGTTTTGATCAACAAGCCATATGCATTTAGTTATTGTGCAAATTGTAGACAATTGTACTTACTCTTTTGCACACGTCCCAGAACACTTGAAATTTGAAATCTGATCAGATTTAGCAAGTGTGAACTGCCAAAAATCACATGAAATGTTTTTATAGATAAAAACAATTTTATAATTTTTTATTCATTTTTACAAATCCTTTTCAAGCTACATTGATATGTGGTTTGAAATCCTATTCAAATCATATTTCTGGAAATCCATTCGGTCCGACTACTCTAATCGGATTTCTGTGGTTTATGTAACTTTCTCATGACACGTAATACATAAACATCAGACGTTGTTAACAAGTCGCTGCAGAAACAAGGTTGTGTTGTTGCAAGGTGCCAGACGAGGAGAAAATGACAATATAATGGAGACATGTGTTGAGACAACAGCACGGAATAAAGCCACACATGCGTTTCTGTCGCTGCTTCTTAAGACTCAGTAGTCCAGCGTGGCAGCTGTAAATAAGACAACATCTGTATTGCAAACCCCTCATGTTGTGGTTGTTGTTGTTGTTTTTGGTGTATGCCTACCAATGAAACGTTGTTGCTATAGAAACCAATGCAGATATTCCGGAAAACGAAAGAGCGGTACGGACACACAAATCAGATCTGAACAGTTGCGATACACAATGTGGACATCAATAATTTTAGATCAGATTCCAATCGGATACACAAATAATCAGATTTGGACTGACAGTGTGAACATAGCCTAAGTGAGCCAAAGCGATTGAGAAAAACTGCCAAGCAGTAAGTTCTGCAATAAGACAAACTAATTACTCTTGGCCTTGATTTTTAAAGTCACCATGCATTTCAGCATCCACTGTTCTTTATCATCTAACTCTGATCCTCAGGTCCAGACTGAGATCAAGAAGACATGGACGCGGTGGAATCTAGCGTTCGACTGGAAGGGCCCGGTGGTGTGCGGGGGCTACCGCTATGGCTCTGTGTTAACTGGCCTCAACAATAGCACCAGCAGTCAATCCCAGTTCGCTACCGGAGGCCCAGGTACCCGTTCCACCACACTCTTCTCCAGCCGAGTCTACCGCAGCAGCGGGGGGCCAACTATCAGTGCACATGCCACCTTGCCAGGCTATGTGCTCAATTCGGATGCTGAAAGCTTACCACCATCTATACCTGAAGAACCAGAGGACAGTGCAAAGCAGGTCGATGACATCCTGCTGAAGGAATCCCTGCCCACGAGGCCCAGCAGTGGCCTGGAGGATGACGAGGAAACTCTGTAGATAATGGTGCGGTGATAGTCAGCTAAATTGGGTGTAATGGCAAACATGGCATTTGTTAAAGAACAAAAATGACAGTACATCACCTGCAGTGCACACCGCTGTGGATGGCAACAGCACCTCTACAATGGACACTTCCTGCTCAATCTGTGACAGTTTTGTTTTTGACATAATGCCATATGCAGATAGATTGATATGTTCATGACAAGACACCTCCACCCATCATGGCCCTGGAAATGCTGATGATGGGTAAAATTTCTGGTTGCTTCATGCAATTCTGAAACTGCCAAATGGACAATGTGAATGTTGGATTTTTTTTATTTTCTATTACTATGCCAACAATTTATTTTTTAATACTGGTTTCATTTGCAAAGAACCATGATGTCATCAAGTGATTTTATTTTAGTCAAAAGCATGATTTGTGTAGACCGTGGAGGCAATGCTCTGGATAAATGGTTGTATAATTGGTCTATCGTATGTTGGGGGGATAATACATTTACTTAAGTCTCCATCGCACTTACTGTAATATTCCATTCCAGAGGATACATTTTAATAATTTAATAAAATTGATTTCAAATGCATAAAAATCTGACAGTGTTGGTTTTGTTCTTGAATTCTATGCAAAAGTTACTTTCACTTTATCAGAAGCTTGATAAAGTTCAAGTCCCAAGTGTGTGTGAGTCCCAAGCCATGAATTGGGGAGGGTAGGGGAAAGACTTGTCAAACTACCCTGGCAAAATAATTGCCATGAAAATTCATGGACAGTCTCTCGCATATGGAAAAAGTTGGCCATAGAATCACCAAGAGTAAGATATGGCTGATAGATAGATAGATAGATAGATAGATAGATACCATTGCTGGCTGTCAGTGTACTATGATTTGATATAACAAGCCCTCTTGAGCCTAGTTATGTGGTAATGTCATTTTTAATTGGCCCTGTCCAAATATTGGTCCAACATGTGCATTGTAATCTGAAGGGTTATTTTTTTGTTTTTATTTATTTGTAAAATCATTATATAGAGAATGATATGGTGTACTCTTAAACAGATTGCATAAGTACAATGGAATGGGTTCTGACACCCACATTGGAGAAATTGATATGTTTGTGTTTTAGCTTGTGCTAGGTGTTTTAATAATATATGGCACATTTATGGATTTGATTCATCTGCTAGAATGAGTAGCTCAGTCAGCAGGAAGTAATATGGAGAAGAAGCACTGATTAAAATCATTATCACTCTTCATATGTACATGTGAAATCTTTTTTGTATCTTGTATCATTCAACTTTCAACAGCTAATCTCTTCCTTATGTGTTGCCAAAAAATACCGTCAGTGCACAAATTTACAGCTTGTATCAATGTGAAACATGACTAGCTGATAATTATTTATTGATGATACTTCATTATGTTGTTTATCTATCACTAACAAACATAACAACGAGCATATTATCTATCTGAAACTAGCAATGCAATAAAACCTACTAGCATTTGTATAGAAACACTCTTGATCAAAAACATCCTTGCAAGAGCCAAACAAACACCAAACACCATAGCAACCAAAATTCTCAAAGATGTTAAAACTACTTCTTTTTTTTTTCTTTTCTTTTTTGCCAGGCTTTGTCTTGAAAAACTTTTTATCTAGTTACTGTCCATACTTGTAAACATGAAACCCCAAATATATTTTGGCATTTAATTCCATGCTATTTATGCTTCAGACATTAGTGATACCTCAAATCCTGCTTGTTGAGGAGATCAGACTTCCAATTTACAAAAAATCCCATAGACTTACATTGATAGAGGGACCCAAGCCATTTTTTAGGAACCAGAATATCAGTATGCCCTAGGAACCATTTATAAAATGCAAAGAAAATATGTAAGCAACCCCTCAGCAATCACCTACAGCATCATGGCATTTTTGCACCACTCATATTTTCTTCAGTAAAAAGCTTCTTTTAGTTTATCTCCATAACAGGCACCCCACTGGCCCATTGCAAATCACTCCTAATCCTCAAATTGCCTGGCATATGTAGATGAAATGCAAATCATTTTGATAACAAAAATAACTGCAGAAAAACTGCAGTAATGATACAAATTTCCTAATATGAGATTCAGTGGGGATGTTTCAAATACTACAAAAGCATTTCAATATTACATTTAATCATTTAGCACATTTTTTTCCAAAGTGACTTGCAAATGAATAAGTTAAAGGATCAGTTAAAGGAAAAATGTCACAGACTTAAGGGGGGGAAATCATATGGCTAACTTTAAATATTGGCATGACCTTAAAGGGTTAAATATATTTAAATATAAGTATGACCTTAAAGGATTCACCCAAAAATGAAATTTCTGTCATTAAGTACTCACCCTCGTGTCGTTCCAAACCTGCAAGACCTTTGTTCATCTTCAGAACACAAATGAAGATATTTTTGATGCCGGGAGGTTTTTTATCCCCCATAGAAAGCAACGCAATTACCATCATTTAAGGTCCAGAAAGGTAATAAAGACATTGTTAAAATAGTAAATGTGACTACAAGGTTCAACCTTAATGTTATGAAGCGATGAGAAAACTATTTTTGTTTTTGCGCTTCATAACATTAATGTTGAACCACTGTACTCACGTTGACTATTTTAACAATGTCTTTACTGCTTTTCTGGACCTTGAATGATGGTAATTACGTTGCTTTCTATGGGGGATAAAAAAAACTCTTGGATTTCATCAAAAATATCTTAATTTTAATTTTCTTAATTTTCGAACGAAGGTCTTACGGGTTTGGAACAACATGAGGGTGAGTACTTAATGACAGAAATTTCATTTTTTGGGTGAACTAACCCTTTACATGTTGTTTTACTGAAGCAATCAAATAAAAAAAATAATATCTGAACGAACCAATGAATTGTTAGTCAGGGCCTAATGTGTTTATTGCATGAAGTAACAAGAATTTATCAGGAAATTTCTTCAGGTTTTCAAGAAACCTCTACTTGAGACAGCTTGACAGGTTTGGACTCTCCTGGGTTTAACTTTGAGCGATCAGATGTCTCTTCTATTCCCTAGGGACTTTATCCTGCCCACTGTAACCTGTTAGCATAAGTGTGGGGATGAATGCTTTCTGAATCCTCACCGCCAATAACAGCAGGGTCATATTACTCAATTGTGTGCTAGAGTGTGCTCACAGTAACAACATATATGAAGTCAAGCTAAGCAAAATACTTCATGCCTTAAAGCCAATCTTGTGATAACTGGAGGAACGAAACATTCTGCAATAACTTGACCCATTTTATTAAAAAACATTGCATCACCAACTGATGCAATGCTTTACTGAAAGCCTCATGTTTAACATTGTGTTGTCGATGACAAATAATCTATTTGGAATTTCAGATTTGACCAGGTTCAGTTGAATATAGGCTATATTGTGGCCATCAAATTTTCAATACAAGGAGCAGGTGATCTTTGTAATTTCAGAAAGTAGTTGAACTTGTATACCTATACATATGTAAATGAGATAATCCACTGTGCTAACTGTGCATTAGACAATTTTAATACACAACATGGAGGAAAAGAACCACCCGACGCACACATTAAAACTGTGTAGAGTTTTGCATCATCAACCCATTCACGTTCGGTGACTGTGAGCTGGATTACACACGGGACTGAAATGGTGGCTAACAAAGAAATCTCTAGTGTTCATTTTGATCATGACTTGTCTTGAAAACAAGTCAATTTGACGGTTGTCGTAGGAGAAGTGAGTCACACTCCAGGACTGTGCGCCAAATCTTCTGACACTGCCAGAATTTAATTGGAGGTAAAATTTGATTGCAACGTTCATTAATCGGCTGTCGGTGAACATGTCAACGACCAAAGACTACAGATTTTAGTCTAGGATCAGAGGAAACTTTTAAGCCCAGAACACACTGCAATTTCAGCAATCTTAAGATCATTACAAGTCACACTGTGTGACATGGATCTAATAAACTTGGGTATGACATTTCATGTTGCGATTTCATTGGCTGGTCAGTAGACGACATAGGTCGTAGCAACAAACACACTGTGCAGTGATCATGCTGAATTTCTGACACTGTCAGAAAAATATCGTAGGCTATCTTTGGTCGCAAGACCATGCATGGACAACGGCCGTCTTTGAACGTCTCTCATTGTACAGCATAGGACCACCGTTTGCAGTGTTGCCGCGGTTTTCCCGTGGAATTGGGCTACTTTAACACAGTTGCCATGGGTTGTTTTTCACGTCCGCGGGTTGAAGCAACACCAAATAACATGATATTTAACAAATTTTACAAGGGGAACCCCGCCAAAAACGTGGGTTTTACCTCCCAGAATGCGATTTTTACCGGGTTTTGTTGTGAAAACCTGGCAACCCTGAGTGTAGGAGACACCATCACAGAAATCGCCATGATTGTTTCACTGGGACAGCCGATAATTATGCAGTGTTTTCAAAATTTGTCTCAGATGACAAAATCGCGGCCAAAATCGTACAGTGTGAACTAGGGATGTGCGAGACTAGTGGACTAGTCGATTAAACGACACTGCTGCTGCTAGTCGACTTGGAAAACACTAGTCGTTTACACGTTACATTTTTTGCACATTAAATGTTTTGCTTTATATTTTTACAAACGCGACGTTTAAATTACCTCATGTTAATGTTACATATTGTAATTAATATATTATTTTGAAAAGTGTATATCTGCAGCGGAAAACAAAATGATAATTTTACCTAAGATTTTGCATGCGTTGTTTTCTTTGGGGCGCTCGCAGCGGGTTTAGAGAAATGTCCACTCGGAAGATGAGCGAGGTGAGGGATTTTGAAAGCCTAAACATATCAACATCCTAACGAAGTAAATACAGATAATTTTCATACACGAGAAGCGCGTTCAAACCGGACACGCCGTAGTAACGAACAACAATACCTTAATGCGCCGACTTATGTGGACGAACTTTTATTTGAGGAAATCTATTTATAATAAGCTAAGTTTAAATTATTGGTCCTGCGATGCCTAATGACTCAGTTGATTTGAATATGTCTATAATGGCTAACGCTGCTTAAGTGAACTTATAGCCTATATACAATGATCATAATGCAAGGCAAGAAAATCGTATAAATCTAGTTTTAGTGGCATTCAGTATGGGATTTGGAACAGGACTGTAAAATAAAGTGCTACTGGTGTCTTTAACTACTAGGTAGGTTACTTACATCAAAAAATAAGCACAATGTACTTGTTGTGTTGATGATGTGTTAAAAGGCAAGGAAAGGGTCAACAGTGTAATCATAGATGTAATTTACAGAAATTAATTACATATGTAATTACAGGTAATTATAAAAATATAAGTACAGTGTAAAAACATGTATGTACACAAGTGCATCAAATGATTAAATGTTAATACATAGTAGATAAAGTGGGACCTTAGATTATAGTATTGATGCAAAGTAGGCTACTTTTGTTTTTTGGCTCATCTCATAACCTGCTGTGGACAACTGCATGGACCAAGGCAGCGTTTCCCAAAAGCATCGTAAGCCTAAGTTGATTGTAACTCCATTAGTGGCAATGGAGCTACGATCAACTTAGACTTACAATGCTTTTGGGAAACGCTACCCAGAACGACAGGAAGTGACAAGCACAGCACAAAACAGCATGACTGTCAGTAATGGAATCTCTTTTTTAAGCAAAAATAAATAAACACACCTTTCTAATATGGGGGAAAATATATTTCACATCACAAGAGTCTACTCTGAGTTATGATATTCATGCAGAGCGTGTCAGACACACTGCGATTCAACAATCGCTGCTTATTATACAACAGTAAATGTACTTTTACTACTCAAGAGTACACAAGTTTAATTATGTTTAAATGGGTTTGAAAGGCTTTCAGATGGAAATAGTTGTTTTGGAACTGTGCCCTCATCTTTATATGATTCATTTTACATTT
The DNA here is from genome assembly GCF_019924925.1 of Ctenopharyngodon idella. NCBI lineage: Eukaryota > Metazoa > Chordata > Actinopteri > Cypriniformes > Xenocyprididae > Ctenopharyngodon > Ctenopharyngodon idella. The sequence continues at coordinate 20,791,843 of NC_067228.1, forward strand.
AGAAGTGCAATCCTGACAAATCATATGACTACAAAGTAAACAAGAATGTGCCTGACAATTACTAGAGAATGGATTTAGATGCAGCCTTTGGCAGACATAACCATCTTCACAGGAACCCTTTAACTATTATCAAAGGGTTATTTAGCATGTACACAGAGATGTTCATTAATATATAATTTCAAACATTATTTCAGTAATACAGCACTGAACTACTTTGTTAGTTTATTTTCCCATTAAGCATGACAAAGAATAGACTCAAAAACAATAAATATTCACATATAATCATATAAATGCACCGTACACTCTTTCTGCTTTTCTGAAAGATATAAACTCAAAAGAAAAATAAAGTAATCTTACTCTAACATTTAGTCATATTCTACTGTTAGATTCATTAAACACTAGTACAACTTCACTTTTTTCTGAAGAAAAAAAAAAAAGGTAACTCCTTAAAGGTGCTCTATGTAATTTTTTGAATGTAGTAAAGCATAAAAGTACCATAATATGTTTGCAGAGATTTAGGAAACATCCCAAGTTCACATTCTTGTTTCTCTGAATGCTATAGCCAGTTATTCTACTGTGCATTCCGTGTCGGAAAGTTTTTTCTGCACGTAAATGTCGGAAAGGTGCGTTTATTTCACAAATACTGACAAATACATATAAACTGCTTCATCTGCAATAAAGACAGCAAAGTTTGCACGTTACTACAGGCAGCAGAAAGTGTACGGCTTCAGTGCACCGTATTCAACTCCTCCTCCGACTTCAAGCAGCAAATCTCGCCAATCAGTAAGTTCGTTTGAGATCTGCCAAACACATCGCCTTGAATTTACATGAAATTAGGTGACTACAGTCATCCTCTAACCACATTTGTGGTATATATACAACTATTGGGTGCACTTCATTCGAGCGGTGCTAGTATTCCACTATGCTGACGGAAGTGAGGATGCACTGCTTCGAGTCCAAACGAAAGCTGTGTGACGTCATGTGAAAAGGGTCTGTAAGCATGAGTCTGAGGAAAAGGGGGCGGGGAAAAACTCTCTACAATATTTTGAGATTGGACTGCAGTACCCATTTCAATCACTAGCTGTCAATATTACCAACATACTGTATCTTTAATTCAGCCTTTGTTTTCTGTATTTGAAAATATAATAACCTCGCCCCCAGCAGAAGGTTTCTCATTACTTGAAGCTGTTCTTAGAATGTTGACTCACAACAACAGTGATGTAACTACCTGATCACCTAAAACAACACCTTACTCTCTGAAAAATACATGCACCATGTTTAATGCTGCCCCTTACCCACGGTGAGTTACTTTATTATTATTTTAATGCATTACAAATAGATGTGAGAAACCACCCAGAACATCCTATCAACCACACAGCAACACATTAAAAACCACATACAGTAGTCCTACAGTAGCAACCACACAGAAAACCCTAGCAACTGCATAGAAAAAAAATCACCCAGAACTAGCAACTGCCTAGCAATGCCTTAGAACAACAGAATGCTGCTCAGAATACCCTAGCAACAGCATAGCAACAAAACACACCCCAGAAGACCAACCTCAGTGCCCTAACAACCACCCAGAACGCCCTACTGCCCAACATAGCAACATCTAGCAATGCCCTATTAACCACCCAGAGCACCCTAGCAACCAATATCTCATTACAAATCACCCAGACCACCCTACCAACCACTTAGCAACTCTAGCATCCCACCCAGATTACCCTAGCAACTGCATAGCAACTCAGTAAAAACCCTCAGAACATACTAGCAACCCCTTAGAACACATCCACAGCCAGCTAGCCATGTCCTAGCAACCAATCTGACCACCCTAGCAACCCTATAATAGCTCATTACAAATCACCCACACTCGATAGCAAGTTGACTGCATCTGCAAGCGTTTAGACACATGTATGATTATCTATATCTGCAATAGACTTCAGCAGATGATTTTGCTAAACACAGTACAACAAGACAAAGGAAGGCGTCAGCTAACACGACATTAAAAAGTTACCATAGTATAACCTGTAATACATATAAAAACAGACCAACACAATTTTAACCTGAGAAAGGTTATCCAATTTCTTTGGGAATTTAAATCTCGGTGGCTTCACAACCAGAAATTGCGCAATGTTGTGGCACCATTGATTCTTACTGTGAATGATGACACGCTGACTGTTCCAAGATGGCGGACATGTGGCATCTACATATACATGCTAACGTACAACTAGCAACTCTAGCGACCCACCCAGAACATTCAGAACTCAGAGCAACCCATTCAGAACACCCTAGCAACTATGTACATTATGTGTAATTCCCTAGCAACCACCCTGAACACCCTAGCAACCCCATAACAGCTCTTTACAAATCGCTATTTACATCTTACCTCACTTTCTTACAACGTTAAACTGACGCTTCATGCCATCTCCTGGAAATTAGTTTTTGCAGGGTGTCTGAAAAACACATGGCACTATTATTATGCCTGAAGATTAAAAACTGTTGCAGCAATTAGCCCTCTGTGATTAGACAACTGTTGATCCAGGCGATATGATAAGGGTTTAAAGTCACTGTTAACATGCTGAGGAGGCAGAAGGAAGATTTTTTTTTCCCACTGGGGATTGTAAAGCTCCCAAACTACATCATTACTATAGCACTCTACTGCAAGCATTATTAATGAAGTGTCAGTTCGCTATACGAATGTAAGGAACCCCCCGTCGGCCCAAAAATGGATTCCGGCGGCCTGGGCGAAGGTATAATACGTGTATGTCTTTTCAGCGCCCCTGTGAAGTTCACTCAATTTTTAGAATGTAGTTTCAATTTTACTTTAGCTGCTCGTTTAATCTGACTCCAATTTCAAATGAGTATTACTCTTAGATAGTGTTTCTAATTAGAAATCATTGAATCATTGGTCATGTATAATTTAGACATTTGATTATTCTGGGTATCCCGTACTTTCAATTATTCATTCATTACGGACTCGGTATCACACAGGAAGTTACATCGGCCGAATACAGTGGGTACGGAAAGTATTCAGACCCCCTTAAATTTTTCACTCTTTGTTATATTGCAGCCATTTGCTAAAATAATTTAAGTTCATTTTTTTTCCTCATTAATGTACACACAGCACCCCATATTGACAGAAAAACACAGAATTGTTGACATTTTTGCAGATTTATTAAAAAAGAAAAACTGAAATATCACATGGTCCTAAGTATTCAGACCCTTTGCTCAGTATTTAGTAGAAGCACCCTTTTGATCTAATACAGCCATGAGTCTTTTTGGGAAAGATGCAACAAGTTTTTCACACCTGGATTTGGGGATCCTCTGCCATTCCTCCTTGCAGATCCTCTCCAGTTCTGTCAGGCTGGATGGTAAACGTTGGTTGACAGCCATTTTTAGGTCTCTCCAGAGATGCTCAATTGGGTTTAAGTCAGGGCTCTGGCTGGGCCATTCAAGAACAGTCACGGAGTTGTTGTGAAGCCACTCCTTCGTTATTTTAGCTGTGTGCTTAGGGTCATTGTCTTGTTGGAAGGTAAACCTTCGGCCCAGTCTGAGGTCCTGAGCACTCTGGAGAAGGTTTTTGTCCAGGATATCCCTGTACTTGGCCGCATTCATCTTTCCCTCGATTACAACCAGTCGTCCTGTCCCTGCAGCTGAAAAACACCCCCACAGCATGATGCTGCCACCACTGTTGGGACTGTATTGGACAGCTGATGAGCAGTGCCTGGTTTTCTCCACACATACCGCTTAGAATTAAGGCCAAAAAGTTCTATCTTGGTCTCATCAGACCAGAGAATCTTATTTCTCACCATCTTGGAGTCCTCCATGCGGGCTTTCATGTGTCTTGCACTGAGGAGAGGCTTCCGTCGGGCCACTCTGCCATAAAGCCCCGACTGGTGGAGGGCTGCAGTGATGGTTGACTTTCTACAACTTTCTCCCATCTCCCGACTGCATCTCTGGAGCTCAGCCACAGTGATCTTTGGGTTCTTCTTTACCTCTCTCACCAAGGCCCTTCTCCCCCGATAGCTCAGTTTGGCCGGACGGCCAGCTCTAGGAAGGGTTCTGGTCGTCCCAAACGTCTTTCATGTAAGGATTATGGAGGCCACTGTGCTCTTAGGAGCCTTAAGTGCAGCAGAAATTTTTTTGTAACCTTAGCCAGATCTGTGCCTTGCCACAATTCTGTCTCTGAGCTCTTCAGGCAGTTCCTTTGACCTCATGATTCTCATTTGCTCTGACATGCACTGTGAGCTGTGAGGTCTTATATAGACAGATGTGTGGCTTTCCTAATCAAGTCCAATCAGTATAATCAAACACAGCTGGACCCAAATGAAGGTGTAGAACCATCTCAAGGATGATCAGAAGAAATGGACAGCATACTTAAGACCATGTGATATTTCAGTTTTTCTTTTTTAATAAATCTGCAAAAATGTCAACAATTCCGTGTTTTTCTGTCAATATGGGGTGCTGTGTGTACATTAATGAGGAAAAAAAATGAACTTAAATGATTTTAGCAAATGGCTGCAATATAACAAAGAGTGAAAAATTTAAGGGGGTCTGAATACTTTCCGTACCCACTGTATGTACTTCCACGATCACAAACACGCCAGATCTGATTCTTAGACAGAGGATGCAGGGTAAATATCTACCTTTAAGTCAGTTGCGCTCTGCTCACTCGTAACAAAAAGCATAGTTTTGTATATTTACGAAAACTGCAACTTACTAAGTCAGTGATAGACAGAAATCAAAAAGGTTTCAAATGATGTGCCCCATACTCCATTCATTGAGCCTTCCTGTATGACCTATCCTGGTTATTGCCTTATTGCAGGGTGCTTGATCTCAGCTTTTTCTTAGCAGGAAAATCAAGTCTCACACGAACATGAAAGTCACATGGAGCATGTTTGAACTGACACTTCATTAATAATGCTTGCAGTAGAGTGTTATAGTAATGATGTAGTTTGGGAGCTTGACAATGCACACAGAAAGCCAAGTAGGAGAAAAGCAACACCCCCACCCCTTCAATTGCCAGTTCAACAGTTAAATGTTTTTTATTTCAGAAAAAATCCTGCATTATGCATGAAAATTGCACAATGTGTTTCTACTAAGTTGTGCCTGGCGAGTTAGTGGTTCATTTTCAGACCTCTCTCCTCAGCAAAACCTAGCTAGCTGAATTCCCAAGTGAGCATCTCAGAGCTTCATCAGCATTTGTACAACATTGTCACATGAGAGAGTCACAGCTGGGAGGCATGAAGTTCTTCAGCAGATTCTGTCCGTAATACAGTCCCCTGTTGAGGCAATCCAGTTTAACCTGCAATATCAACAGCTCCACTTAAAGGGGATGTCTAAAATGCTATTTCATGCATTCTGACTTATTTACACTGTTAAAGAGTTGGATCCTCATGCTAAACATGGCCAAAGTTTCAAAAAATGAGTTGGACGTATGACAGGAGTATTTCTGTGCCAAATACACTCCTTCAGGGTTCGTATAAGTTTTGGAACCTTTTTTTGAGTATGGACCTGTATGACGTCACAAAGGGTGGAATTCCTTGTATGGGCACTTCTCCCGGAAGAGCGCGTGCTCACACATCAACCAGAGATAGAGAGCAAGAGCATGCTTATCAACGTGCTCCGTTCGGGTTACGGAAGTTGTCGGCAGCGCTGCACAGGACTTGCTCGAGAAAGATTTGTCATTTTGTTTTTAGACCACGAAATCAACAATGTCACCAAAGAAGTGTGTTTTTGGTTGTGAGTGAAAGATAACCTAGTTCAGCTTCCCGAAGAATCCAGTATTAAGGGAACAGTGGATGCAGTTTATTTTTCCGTGGCAGCAACAGAGTTGTGCAAGTGTGTTTGTTTGTTCCTGGCAATGTTATATAAACAAGGCCCAGTTCGATGCTGCATTTGCAGATCATTTGAAACTGAAAGATGGAGCAGTCCTAGCGATAAAAGATCCCGGTCATGAGTTAGAACTGCAGGCTGTAAGTAAAACTGCATCAAACGTCTGTGTTTTGTTGGCAATCGGCGCGTAAGTGCATATAATGTAAACAACACGACCATATATTGAATCAAAAGTTATTCAGGGATAATGCGATGATGTATTGCTCGTGACTCTTTAGCTCCGCCCAGGGGCTCGACTGTTTTTGGAAAGAAGCGGTACAGCTGTATCTGTCTTTTGTAAATCTATAAAACTAAAGACTCTTCGGAGATATGAAGGATGCAATACTATTCAATAACTATGACTTGACATAGAAGGGTGTGTTCTTCGTACCTCGTACAAGTTAACATTTTGTGTGTGTTTTTTTTTAATTATTATTATTAATATAATTTTTAATTTAGTCGTTTTATTTTCTGCTTTAAAAGTAGTACGCAATCAGTTGTTTTTTGGTTTAACTTTAAAATGTAATGTTTGTATTTGAACCCTTTTTTGCTTATAATGTACAGCATAGATACATTCACTATATATATTTTTTTTTCATAGGCTTGTTACACATTGTTTGGAGGACAGCATTGGACAGGATATGGAATAACATTGTATAAAATGATGGATTAAAATGAATTTTTATTGTGTTTTTTTTTTATTGTATGGTCTTTATCTGGCATGCACAGCTTTTGTTACTCATGCCAATTATGGCTTTTGTCAGTGTTGTTATGGCACAGCAGCTGCGAGTGCTTTTAAATATGAATCACCAGAGAGCCACTGCTAGGAGTCACTGCCAAGAGTGTATAGGACATTGATTGTGCATATGGTGATTGCTCATTCACGCATCGCCTCACTATTCAATCTTTTATGTTTTTAATAAAGGAACTGCTTATTGACAACATAGGTGCTTTATTCCAGGGAAATGTCTGTGAGGGTCTATAAAGAATATGAAAGTGATTTCCCCCACACACTTACACACTATAGAGCTAAGTTATACTTTATCTATAAAAAAGAAATCATATGATGCCATGGTGGCACTACTACTATGTCATCATACAGTAGGTTGGATCATGAGGAATTTAATGTTGATGGTTTTGATTCCTCTTAACAATGCTTTTGAATTTGATGAAAAAAATATTTGGAAAACAGAAATGCAATTCTCTTGCCAAATGCTGGGATCACTTTTAATAATAATCATAAAACAACAGTAACATTTCATTACTATTATTATTATTATGATTATCATTATTTTTAATAGGCTACCACTGACAAAATTCATAATTTGGATTTTTAAAATTGTCGTATGAACAACCAAGTAACTATACTGATTTAGATCTAACAAATCTTAAGTAGACTTTCATGAAGGCTATGACAAAAATGAATGATTTGCAATTCTGTAATTGAATCAGATTAACTAAGGAACTGCTCTACCTGGGTTACATCCTCCAGCTGGACTGCCTTTGATTTTCAGCAGGGGGCACTCCTTCCATTCTTTGTTATCTCATCATGAACTGCATTTCCCACAACCCTTTGCCTAGACTCATTATGCTTAATTACACTCAGATGTGTCTCATTATCCTTGTTAACCATGCCTATATAAGCCCTGTGTTTTCTGTCAGTCTTTGCTAAGTCTTGTATGTTGTTACACTGCATTTCTGTCTGTCTGTCTGTCTGATTAATTGATTAATTGATTAATTTTGCCTGTGTTTTATGCCCAGTTGCTCATTTGGATTGTTTTCCTGTGTGTTTGGCCTTTTGCCTGTTATATGGATTATGATTCTGGATTGTCAGCAGCTCTGTAAGAAAACTGCAAAAAAGTGTGCTGTGGCTTTTACAAGCAAAGAGACATTATGTGTCCATTCACAGCATGTAAAATTCTGAATTGAGCAGACGTCAAGGTAAATTCTGAAGATTCATATAAATAGAGGAAAAAATGCAACAAAAGCATGAATTATACAGAGCTGCTTCTGGAAGCCTGTGACATGTTAGTGGTTGTGTTTGCTCTCAGCATCTGTAAAACAGTAGGAGGTGATAGTGACCTTCCTGTTAGTCTGTGTAAATGTCTGGAGTTTTAATGAGCCATGTGATTAAAAAAAAAGGATAAAAGACATTAATGCATGCTGCTTTCTTTAGCTTTTTTTAAGCTTTGATTCAGATTTCTTTGGTGTTTTTCCCCTTTTTCTGAGCCGCTGGTTTCCTATCACATGGCTCTTCTTAGGTCTCTGCCTCTCTACCTTTATCTCTCAGAAGTAGGCCTACAGGTGGTCTTCTAAATGTTTACTTTTTTGTTATTCTAATAATCTTTACATTTAACCCTAACTTAAAGCATACAGGAATCTATTGATGCTAATAAACTCTGATTGTTCAGGGAGCATGAATGGCTGTACTGAAGGCGCTCTTCCAATTATTCTCTGATCTCAAAATAATTTTTCTGAAAAAAAAACTGGTAAGCAAGAATGTAAGAGCCTACTAAGTTAATTTACTTTGGTTCTCTCGGTTGAAATCGCGGTCCCGTTGTGGGATTTTGAGATCTTTGCGGGAGGGGGAAAAAGCTTCATTTAAGCAGAAATCAAATGCTGAGCTCTTTAAAAATTGACATTTTATTGCATAATATTTTGTTGACACTCAGCATTTAATGATGGATGTTAGAGCCAGACTCAATCCTCAAGAAACAGAGCGAATCCTCAAAGGAACTAGAAAAGTTACTTTGAAGCCTCGCTTTTTTGGAAGGGAAACAGATAAGATACTAAATTAATTCATTGTTTAACTTTAAAATACTCAAATACTTATTCTTAATGAATAGGCAAAATTTAATATTAAACAGAACTGAATATGAAATTTGTAATCCACAGGAAAAAGAAACAGAGCATACAAAACAGTCGAATACTAACATATAACAAGTCTGCTAACATATACACAATAAACAAGTCTGATTTGCATCATCTTCCGACCCTGTTGCCCCTCTTATATCTATAATTTCCTGTTCTGTCTGTCACTAAAAATGGCAAAAGCCAAATAAATAATTTCAGCATTAAACAACAAAAAATAAAGACATTATTTTGTTTGTGTTATATACTATGACGTTATTATTATTCTTACAGACCTCAGCTTTTTAGTTTTTCAAAAAGGAACGGATCAGTTTGATCGCTGTTCATGTAGGATTCAAATTAAAGGGTTTAGTTCACCCAAAAATGAAAATAATGTCATTATTACTCACCCTAATGCCGTTCCACACCCGTAAGACCTTCGTTCATCTTCGGAACGCAAATTAAGTTATTTTTGTTGAAATCCGATGGCTCAATGTGGCCTCCATAGCCAGCAACATTTCCTCTCTCAAGATCCATTAATGTATTAAAAACATATTTAAATCAGTTCATGTGAGTACAGTGGTTCAATATTAATATTATAAAGCGACGAGAATATTTTTGGTGTGCCAAAAAACCAAAATAACGACTTATATAGTGATGGCCGATTTCAAAACACTGCTTCATGAAGCTTCGGAGCGTTATGAATCTTTTGTGTCGAATCAGCGGTTCGGAGTGCCAAAGTCATGTGATTTCAGCAGTTTGGGGGTTTGACATGCGATCTGAATCATGATTCGACACAAAAGATTCATAACACTCCGAAGCTTCCTGAAGCAGTGTTTTGAAATCGGCCATCATATATAAGTCGTTATTTTGTTTTTTTGGCGCACCAAAAATATTCTCGTCGCTTAATAATAATAATAATAATAATAATAATAATATTGAACCACTGTACTCACATGAACTGATTTAAATGTGTTTTTAGTACATTAATGGATCTTGAGATAGGAAATGTCATTGCTGGCTATGCAGACCTCACTGAGCCATCAGATTTCATCAAAAATATCTTAATTTGTATTCCGAAGATGAACGAATGTCTTACGGGTGTGGAACGCCATGAGGGTGAGTAATAAATGACATTTTCATTTTTGGGTGAACTAACCCTTTAAACTTTACATTAAAGTCAGATCAATACAAATGGCTGTACTTTACTGCCACCTGCTGGTAAATGCAAGTGTATCCTGGTGTCTTTTTGTTTCAGATTTTACATTCAGTGCCTAATATCCAGAAAGAAAAAAAAAATAAAATCATAAGCATTTACTACAGATTTAAAGATATAGCGTATTGACCTAATGAAAATATTTACATTCAAAAGCAAATCATCTTCCTGTAAAAACCCATGCTTGACTACACTGTGTATAAAGAATTATTTATTTAAAAACACATCACTAACAATCCATCATAATTGGTTTACTTTCTCACCCAAGGCAAACTGAAATGTAATTTTCTGTTGAGCAGCTTTTTCATAATGACATCGAAACACTTTCAATCTTATCTGAGTGAGAAAAAAAAAAAAGAGCAAACAAAGCATTTGTTGCACAGCAATATCAAACCCGACATGCTTCTCTGATTGAACAAATGTTGGTTCTGTTCTTTATGCTTGAGACGTTTAGAGATGACAACTTATTAAATAAACATTAGAATTGTAAAACAAGTGACAACTAATGCAACAAACAATCTTTCCATTCATTCACAAATAAAAAACAAATTTAATCACAGAATGAAAAACCCATTAGACACACGATGACCTCTGGATGCAAAACAACTCACTTCATCGTTTGCATGCAGACAATGATTAATGCTTGGCAAACCTTGTCTGGATCTATCATGTCATACAATAACATGGGATTGGATTGGTACGAACTCTGATCTAATGTACGAGTTAATACACCAGTTTATGACATCACTGATAGCAGTGTTCTAATTATGAAGTGTTTTAAAAAAACAAAAATACGTAACAATATTTGTAGGGAATCAAAATGGAATGTACTGCCAGATTACTGTGATTTTACTTTTAATTAAACCTTACATAAATCACACTAAAGAGTAACTGTAAGGCATCTATTCACCTGTGGAAATTCATCTCCTACTGTCAATCTAAACCAATGTCTCCTGTCAATGTTAAACTAATTCTAACAGAGCTTCTGGATATTTTGATCTCTCTAGCTTATTAGACTTGATGTGTCCAAACAGTAACGAAATAAACCAAAAACTCCCAATCCAACAGTTCACAGCAAGGTCTGATATTGTGCCTTACTGATTTACTTATGTGTCAATATAAAAATGAGTGGGCAGAGCAAAGCTGAATTGAACATTACAACATATATCATTTATCAGGCCTGTGCTTTGGAAACAGTTAGAATGATCAGAAACTGATTATTTATCACACTGGCACAGGCACATTAATTGGTCCAAAGTAGAGAAAACTGAGGCACAGGAGGTTTTGCAAACTGTTGAATACTGAAGGTTGATTAAGCATAAAATCTAACCCATTTATCCAGCAGAATCATTATTCAGTGACACCGTATGCAAAATTAAAGGTACACACCGTTCACATTTTTTTTAATGGTTTTGAAAGAAGTCTCACCAAGGCTGCATATATTTGATAAAAAAATACAGTAAAAACAGCAATATTATTACAGTTTAAAACAACGTTTTCTATTTTAATATATTTTAAAATATAATGTATTCCTATGATGGCAAAGCTGAATTTTCAGCATCATATTATTCCAGTCTTCAGTGTCACATGATCCTTCAGAAATCATTCTGATCTGCTGATTTGGTGCTTAAGAAACATTTCTTCTTATTATTATCAGTGTGGAAAACAGCTATACAGTGCTGCTTCATTAAATTCATTCAACTATTCTGCTAACTTTAATCACATCTCTCTGTCAACACACCCCTCTCTGCCAACGAATGTCAGTGAATCCAAAAGTGCAAATGATTCAAAGCATAGAGTGTTTTTGACTCTTTTTTTATACTGTTTACATAGCTGTCACAGGGACGTGTGATTTCTCAGGACCTATTTCAGTGGGATCTGTTTATTAGGGATTTTTCTGTGTGGTATTATATAAAAAAATAAAATAAATAAAAAAAGGCTTAGAGCACTTGTTAAGTGTGCAACAAAAACATCCCAAGCATGTTAAACAGTAAAAGCCCATGAGTAAATACTGAAAGTGCAAAAAGACTTGCATTTGTCTTCTAGTGCAATGGGCCCATCAATCGACTTTTTGTGCTTTACAGTTAAGGCCATATTAAAGACGCATCTAACAATCTATGACACTAAAAGTTTCCTTAAAGAAGACTATAACTACATATTCCTTTGCAAATAAATATGCATTTGTAAGGCAAGGTAAGATTTTAGTTCTTGAAAGTTAAACAACAATATCCCTTCATATTGTGGTAACTACTGCAAACAAAATGTTTTGACAGCTCTACAAAACAATCATCCACATAATTATTTGAGTGTTTGGAAGCTGCAGACAATTTTGATGTAAGTGCGTGAATGACTGCGGTGCATGGTTTCGGTTTGGATGCATCTTTCTGGGTAGCTCCACCCACAGCGTAATTTAAATGGACTAAATTTAGCTTCATATAGTATATTAAACATCAAACATGTTCTGATTTTTGTTGTTTCAGGCAGTGCTTCAATTAGGACACGTTGAACTGATTGTTCCTCCTTGGTCTGGAGGCAGTGATTCCTTCACTCACCTAATATGCTTCCCTGAGACAGGAAGAGATAGTATGGCTTCATGCCAGTTCTTTTGATAAAGTCTGTGGTCCTCTGATTAGTGCAGATCTCTAGTCAGTCCTGTCTGGCATTTTATTTTGCCAAACACTGATGATTCCAACAGAAGAGAGACAATATCACAGTATCACACAGTGAAGCTTGTGAGAACTCATGGCTCTGTCTCCACGCCACTTCGTCTTTTTCTTGTTTTTCAGACTACGCTCTGGAACTTGCTGTCTAAAAAGGCAAAGCATGAATGAAAGAGAAATTTTAATATAAAAATAATAACTGATTCGAACTTTTAACTGCACCTATAATGCCTAAAATGCTGTCTGGGTAGGCAAAAATAAATAACGTTTTTATATCTTTCACTGTATATCATCATAGTACATCATTATGAGAAGACAAACCCCTGAAAAATGTGAGATAATGAGATTTATTCACCTGATAACTCTGACTAGTTCATGAAAAGCTCTGTCCACATTCATTGGGGGATCCTTGGCACTTGTTTCAATGTAAGTAATCTAAAGAAATAGTTAAGAAATGCAAATTACTGCAATTAAGTCACTCACATTAGGAGTAGGAGTTCCATAAACATTGAGTTTTAACTTTTAATAAATTTAATGGCTTGTTAATGATGTATACAAGAAATTTGAGTCAGTAAGATCTTATTTTTTTCCAAAGAAATCAATACTTTTATTTCAACAAGGATGCTTTAAATTGATCAAAAGTGACAGTAAAGACATTTTTAATGAACAAAAGGTTTTTATTTTAAAATAAATGCTGTCTTTTAAACTTTTTATTCATCAAATAATCCTAGAAAAGAATATCATGGTTTCTACAAAAATATTAAGCAGCACAACCTTTTTCAACATTGACAATAATAAGAAATGTTTCTTGAGAACCAAATCAGCATATTAGAGTATTAGCATATTATATATATATTTACTGTATTTTGATCAATTAAATACAGTCTTAAAGAGACAGAAGATATTAAAGATATTTCTTTTGAAGTCATTAACAAATCTTACTGACCCAAAGTTACAGACTGAAATCTGATTTTTATTTACTGAAATTCTCCCCCTCTTCTACAGAAGAAAGTCATACAGGTTTGGAATTGTATGAGGGGGAGTAGATCATGAAAGAAGTTTATTTCTTAGGTGAAATAACTCATTAACCTCTGTCAATCAACACAAACAAACAAATTGTAAGTTGTGGGCTCACTGAAAGTTATTAGTCCTACATAAATTAGTGCTCCGATATCTGACGGACTCACGCTGTGTTTGGCGGCCATCTCACAGCCCTGTTCATTTGTCACTTTCCTCAGATGCACCAGGTCTACTTTGTTAGCCACTAAAACCATGGGGAAAGACTCTCTGGTGGAGACACGAAAGAAACTTTAAATTTTTTGTTAGGAGAAGTATAGTCAAATATGTGTTGTGGTCTTGAGTTTTGCATGAAGTAAACATGATCTCTGACCGGTCTTTCACACGTAGGATGAGCTGGTGAAACCGGTCGATATGTTCAAAGCTGGCCTTGTCCGTCACAGAGAACACAATTAGGAATCCGTCACCAGTCCTCATGTACTGCTCTCGCATGGCGCTAAATTCCTCTTGACCGGCTGTGTCTAAAACTGCAAGCAGCAAAGATAATATGTGTAAAATATTACCTGTAAAAAATGTTTACACTCTATCTATACATATTTATATATATATGTATATGTTGCCGTGTTTAGTAATTCTGAATGGATCCGTGTACTGTAGTAGGTATGTGCAGTCAGGTCAAGGTGGTTGGTTTAATTATATGGACTCCTTATATAATTTTATTAGTGGGTGTCCTTTTGAAATCTTCAAGTGTCCTTTTTTAGAAAGACAATCAATCTGATAACTTACTTTGTTGGATATAGCAAATGAACGCGTTATTAAACTAAATTGTGTATGCTTAAGGTTACGAGAAGTATGCGATTAATCACGATTAAAGGTGCAATATGTAAAATTTTTGCAGTAAAATATCCAAAAACCACTAGGCCAGTGTTATATATTTTGTTCACTTGAGTACTTACAATATCTCAAATGTTTCCAACTGTTTGTAAATCGTGAGAAAATTGCAATTTTAACAAAGAGCTTAGAACCCAAGAGGCGACACTTTGATACTTTTTGGGTAACAGCCACTAGATGGCGCTCCGGTAGCGTGGCTGCCATTATGGGGTGAAAATACTAACTGAACCGTGGAATCCTTCACATCTTACGCACCCAAAATCGGTGAATTTCACTGCCAAATCAGAAGTGCAACAGAACAGTTTTTTAAATTAAGTCACCAGTAAAGTTTACACTCTCTCTATACATATTTATATGTACGTATATGCTGCCGTTTTTAGTCATTCTGAATGGATCCGTGTACTGTAGTAGGTAAGTGCAGTCAGGTCAAGGTGGTTGGTTTAATTATATGGACTCCTTATATAATTTTATTATTGAGTGTCCTTTTGGAGTCTTCAAGTGTCTTTTTTAGAATGACAATCAATCTGATGATTTACTTTGTTGGATATAGCAAATGAACGTGTATTAAACTAAATTGTGTATGCTTAATGTTACGATAAGTATGCGATTAATCACGATTAATTGCACAAAAGGTTGTGATTAATCGTGATTAAAATGTTAATCTATTGACAGCCCTGATATATTTATAATATTCTCTACATTTTTTCTACCCAGCATCAGAGTATTTTTACAAAGAAGAATGAGACATTAATAAAATGTCAAATTCTGTTTTACGTTTTTTGTATTATATTATGTTTTCATTTTTTCCCTCCTACCTAAACTAACTTGGACCAACTAATGACCATAACTGACCAACTTATAGATTTTCCATTAGGCATGACTTTTGTTGTGCCGTAATGAGGCTAAAAGCTGGATATACTGATAAGGCTGCAAATACACATAACACTATGAGAACAATAAAAGCATGGATGTTACGTATAAATAATACAGAAAAATACTACAGATAATGAGGTATTGGCACTTACCATCCAAAATAGCCCACTGGCCATCGATCTCTGTGTGTTTTAAGTAGGAGTCTTCAATAGTAGGATCGTAATCTGGCACAAAAATCTTTTGGAAAAACTGGATGGTAAGAGCACTCTTTCCCACGCCTCCGTCTCCAACAACCACCAATTTGTACGTCGGGAGGTTGTCGCTAGGGACCGCGCTAGTTGCCATGATAACAGCTACACCTGAGGATAGAGGAGAGGAGAATGTTACCCCATGATTTAGGCCTAAGCATTAGGTAGATGACAGTTATGAGCATGTCTCGTGTTTTATGTGAAATAAAGAAGCTCAAAGTACTGAAGAAAAGTTCAAATGAGGTTTTGTGTGGTTTGGGAATAGTTCTGGAGAGCGCTAATTTAGGACAGAAGGATGCATTGCAAAGGATATGGTCTAGACACAGACATTGTGCTACTTTGTAATTGCTGTTATTTTCTGCACAACACAAGCCTTGAATCTTCCAAGACCAAGTCTCTTTTATTTTTGTTTACAGCAAAAAACATTCATAAAACACTTCATTAAAGCTCCATCAATTTTGTTTGTGAGAATAAGATGTCAAAATGTTGATATATATTCATAATATATCATATATTATTTATAAAAGATCAGTTCTAGCCCTGCAAATATGTCTTTAAATACAAAACGTATCTTTAATCCTAGCATCGAGACAGAAAATAAATAAATATACAAAATGTACCATAAAGTACAAACGCACTACATATACATTTCTGCACATTCATGCTCCCTCTTAAGCTACCTCACATTAAATATATTTTATTTTATGGCAATAAAAAAAATTATAAATTAATAATTCATTTACTTATCAATATCTAGCAAATAACAAGAAAACAAGGAATGGCTGTGTAAAACTATTAGCACAATTCTTAAGCAAGTCCCTAAATTTTAATATGAACAGAGTTACAGTGAAATAGCAATTTGTACCTAATGGTTGTATGATAAATAATAATAATAAAATAAGTAAAAACACATTTTCTTACCTAAAAAGACAACTCTAGCAGAAAGAAGACTTTGAGGAACTCAGCTAGGCTAATGAGGAAGCGTTTGTCTGGCCCGTGAGCAGGGCACTGTGGGCTATTCAGGAGGAAAAGTCTGTCAGTGGGTGACGGCCACCCCTTCCTGCGGCCCACAATGTGAGGAAGGAGTAAACTTCCTTCCTAATTCCACCAGGCCTGGATATTTGAGTGATCTCTCTTTCATAAGGAAGCTATGAGACACCTCTCAACCAGACACACCCATGAGCGAGACCCCAAACTGACCTCTTAAGATGACGAGCTAACACTTCATGTACTGTAGTTGTAGGCTTTTGGCACAGTTCACCCAAAAATGAAAATTCTCATTTACTCCCTCATGTCATTCCGCATGACTTTCCTTCTTCAGTGTTTCAAATTGATTTTCTTCATCAGGACGTCAATTTAAAGTGGTCAATAAAGTGCAATGAACTTATCACTGTGAGTTTTAACTTTACTAAATAAAACAATTTGAGAATTAATAACAGGGTTATACCAAGTTTAAATAAGTAAATAAATAGATATAAACAGTAATATTATGTATGATATATATAGCTTAACATAAACTGTTCTATTCATATTTGCTTCAAAATTATTTTTCTTTTTTACCTTTAAAAGGAATAGTTCACCCAAAAATGAAAATTTTGTCATCACTTACGCACCCTAGAGATGTTCCAAACCTGTATGAGTTTCTTTTTTTCCTGCTGATTACAAAAGAAGATATTTTAAAGAATGTTGGTAATTAAACAGTTGACGTTAGCCACTGACTTCCAAAGTAAGAAATAAAATACCATGGAAGTTAATGGCTTCCGTCTGGTTACCAACACATTTTAAAATATCTTCTTTTGTGTACAGCAAGAAAAAAGAAACTCTTACAGGTTTGGAACAACTTGAGGGTTGATGACAAAATTTTTATTTTTGTATGAAATATCCCTTTAAGACCGCTTCACATTCAGAGAAATGTAGGCCTATAAAAAGTCAGAATTATGATAGGACTATATATATATATAGAGGACAATGACATAAACTGCTGAAATTATGACAAATTGACAAAAAAAAAAAAAAAAAAAAAATCATAATTAAGACTTTAATTCTAATTCTATTTCTAATCTAATTACCATAATTTTGTACTTCAAACTCATAATTAGGACTTGCTATAGCATGACTTTTACTTTTTATTGTGTAATTATGACTCAGTATGTAGATTTTGGCTTTTTATTTAATAATTTCTACTTTTTTTTTATGTCATTATGACTTTTCATATCATAATTATGGCTTTTTAAATGTCTAATTATGATTTACCGAATCATGATTTTTTTTTCTTATGTGATGGAAATGGGTACATGTCTATCATATTTATTAATAATTTTAGATGCTATAACTGCCTTTCACACTTACACAGAACACTGCTGTTTATAGTATTAAGTCTTTTATTTAAAAAATGGGTTGGAGCCAGATCATTTCATTCTATGCATATGGAACTTCCTTAATATATTGTTACAAATTGTATCATATATTTTCTAAATGTATCATTCTATCACTTCCACCCAGATGTAAAGCTATATTTAGTTTTAGCTTTATAAATTGTCTATTATTACTCAGATGTTTCATACGCCCTTCCATCAGAGATGACGTCACTTTTAACGCGGCGTAATGACGTATCCCGTTAGATCAGTCACTCAATTCATATTTCAGAGTCTCATTTACTAAACATCTATAATGATTATTGATAATGCAAAGCTGAACGCGAGGGGTATACACTGACAAACGTTTATGTCTGACATTACACATGAGTGTGATTCTGACCACTGACAAATGACAGATCATCAAAAACCATCATCAAACTCTGGCAGGAAACTTACCAATGCTGGTTTGGTTGATTTACCAAGTGTGCAAATATCCCGACTCCTCCTCGACATCCCTGTATATTTAAGTTCAGAATTATCAACAGGCTCTTTGTGAAGCCTGCTGTTCAGATTAAATGAAATATTAAAACATTTACCTCCGCCCTTATGAAATTTCTGTGTAACAAACTTCACATCGCAACTGCTGATGCTATAAATAGCATGGTTTCGATGGGGTGGATGCGTTTGTTTTGCCAACTCTTATGGAGCATTCATTCACTGTTTTATCTGACTAGAAGCATTAGACATCTTATACAAACAGCCGTGAATATATACCCAGATCTTTTCCTAAAACGCCGTCTTCTTCAAAACATGTACATCGTCGAATATACGGAAGACTCTTCCCCACAAGCGCAAATGGACTGTTCCTCTGTTTGAAGCCTCATCATCACTTTTAAAGCGGCAGATAAGTTTATATGATTACAGTACGATTTATAACATGATAGATGAAATGGGGAAAATGAATGAATGAATGAATGGACATTAAAAAATATATTTATATTTACGCTTGGCACAGATGTTATTGTAACTTTTAAAATTATATATATGTATGGGGTTGTCATTTTTCACAGTTTGAAAGATGAGTTTGAACAAAAGAAAAAAGTTTCACTTACATCCGTGTGAAATTAATATAACTAGTGTCTGTTGTGAACGCGTGCTCAAGTTTGATCAAGTTCAATGCATAGTGAAAGAAAAGGATTGTGAGTCCTCCTTTGGGACATGATTTGTCTTTGATAAATATATTACAAATATTCATGCGTGACATCCGTGATACGTAGACAACGCCGATAGCCATTCAGTTGTTCAGAGTTAAAATTTGTGAAATTGTATTCAGATATGTGCCTGTCCATGCCCATTATAGTAATACAAATTACACATTCTTATTTCTATTCTATTCTAATCCCAATTCTATTTCTATGGAGTCCGCAAATTATCCGTGCTGTCGTAAAAGTGTCGTAAAGTTCTTACGGCAGATGTGTTTCCATAACAGTCAACGTGCTGTCCTTGCGAGAATGAACACAAAGTAGCAAGTAAGAGAATACTAATGGTTTTATGGTCTTTTAATAGGCAAGGATTTGTTTGTGACTATATTCGAAACTGTACGGAAAATGTATTCGGAAAAGAAGGGCTTGCAATACATACTTTGAAAATGTGCAGCAGATATTTAAAGCATAATGCATAAGCAACTTTTCATGTAGTTTGGCGAAAAAAACACGTATTTTATTAATATGTAGCCTACATGGTCTGTTAATGATGACATTGATATTAAATGCAAAAATTATATAATTTATGATTAATAATATATCATTTTGTCATTTGTCTTGACAGCTTGGCCGGGTGAGCAAAAGAAGAGATGGCTTCACGTTTTCTCAGATTATCTGTCTTTATTCAGAAGTATCGGACACCACTGCTTCTTGTTGGTTGTGGCGGGGTCTTCTCTGCCAACATTTTTTATCATGTTTTCCCAGATCATACATACAGAAAAGTGTACCAGGCCTGGCACAAAGGAGAACCAGCCAGCCTGTCGGAGAAGCTTGAGAACGTCTTTCAGGAGGTGCTGAAAGATTCTGCTGTCAGCTCCCCTAAAAACTTCAGTGCATTTGCCTCTTTCGGCTTTCATCCGGTAGGAGCAGGTGTTCCATGGCTTCCCTCTGGAGCGCAGATCGGCATCCCAGCCAACTTCAACAGCACCACTGATGATCCATCAGGCATCACAAACCGCACTATTCTCATCAATGGTAAAGAGCTGGAATGGGACAGCGACTCAGGCATTGCTCTCAAAAACTCCCTGGTGTTCTCTCCAGAGGCGCAGAAGTTTGCTATAGCCAGAGAAGTTGCCCGACTCAGGGCTGGGGGTCCTGTGTTGCACGCTTCAGTGGCTCCAGCATGTCTGGCCGGAGCTTGCATATACAGCGTAGCCCTCAAGCAGATCTTTGGGCTCCAGGCTGGGTCCATCATCTTCAGGGCTGGTGTTAATGTAGTTGCACTGGGTTTAGGAGTCGTGTCGTATATCCTGGCTTCTGATGCTCTGAGCGAGTGGTTGGACTACAGCTCGGATCATCGTGCAGCATGTCTGTCTAGCGATTATGCAAAGGGTGGTTTAGAGTTCTATGAGAAAATCTTGACACGGAACAAGACCCTGCGCTCTCTGATGGGCCCTAAAGGGGAAAAGATGTACGCCCCCAGTGGAAACTTGTTTCCTGGGCACCTGTTGCAACTCAGACATGCAACATACACATCTAGACGGGATGGGATTTTAAATCTTTTGAAAAATGAGAAAGTATGAACTGCCTAAAATTTAAAAGCATAAATGTAAATGATTAGCTCTTGGAATTTGTTTGTATGAGGTTGTATATACAATGCGTTTGAAATGGTACAGCACACCACTGGATACCAGTGTCTTCTCTTTCTCACGAATAAACAATTTACAACTTATGTTTATGATTTTGTAGTTTACATCTGTCAAAGTGTCATGTTTCTGATTAGTTTACAGTATTAGTAAGAGACACTAGGCTACTGGCTAAATATATTATGTAAACCACATGCCATACATATTTTTGTAAGTCATCGCAATGACATATAACATAAGATCATCGAGATAAAAACAAAAAAAAAAACAAAAAAACTAAATGATCATGGAACATAGTAAAACATGAAATAGTTTTTGGTCACATTTTTAAATAATGTTTGCTGCTGGCACATGCCAACATAACAAACACAGTGTGAGCGACAGTCAGCCAAGGGATGGATGCCAAAAAGATGTTTGAGAGGCAATCTTGCTGAAGCACACATTGGGTGTGGACACTTCCCAGTGTTTACATACTAGATCACTCATTCTACAATGATATTTCCAATAGGTTTGGCTTGCTGCAGTGTCAGCCCTGTGTGGCCATCTGAACAGTGTTTTACTGTACTTTTTCCCTCCAGATAATTGCTAATTTCAAACTAAAAGCATACTTTTTTTTAATATACAACTTAGTCTTTAAACGTTTGTTACAGTGTGATATATTCTGCGCACAGTTAAGTTTTAGATACATAGTTAAAGAATTCCTAGCTACCAATTTTTTATTATTATTATTATTATTGACAGCTGAAAACAGTTAACAATATTAACACAATTAAAAAATCGAGAAAAAACACAGAAGACTCAAAAACAAGACCAAATCTCTACACGTATTTAAACACGTAACTGAAGGGATAGTTCACCCAAAATGAAAATTCTGTAATTATTTACTCACCCTCAAGCTGTTCCAAACCTGTATACATTTCTTTGTTCTGCTGAACACGAAGAAAGATATTTGGAAGAATGTTTGTAAACAAGCAGATCACACCCCCCATTGACTACCATAGTAGGAAAAAAGTAATACTATGGTAGTCAATGGGGGTCGAGATCTGCTTGGTTACACTCATTCTTCCAAATATCTTCCTTTGTGTTCAGCAGAACAAAGAAATTTATACAGATTTGGAAGAACTTGAGGGTCAGTAAATGATGATAGAATATTAATTTTTGGGTGAACTATCCCTTTAAGAGCATCAGCGCGATTTGACCACATGATGCCACTATTGTCCATAAAAACTCTGTGCCTTGAATATGCGATCTTTTGCCTTTGGCAAAAGAATTGTTTCACTAGACTTTTGTTAAGAGATGTTAATAAGTCCACAATCAATGTTAGTCCCACTATATCTGGATAAAACAAGCCTGTGAACAGCATAATTATTTTAATAAACTGGTCTAAATATCTATCTATCTATCTATCTATCTATCTATCTATCTATCTGTCTGTCTGTCTGTCTGTCTGTCTATCTATCTATCTGTCTATCTATATCTATCTGTCTGTCTGTCTGTCTGCATCTGTCTATCTCCAGGTTGTGACTCCACCCCCGACCGCTGGTGGCGCTGCGGAGAGATGTCGCGCCATGTTACAATGTAACACTCAGCACTGCTGCTGCTTCTGTGGCTCTTACAATGTAACAGCACCGTGAACGGAGACACAACTGAAAAAAGTCAGCGATCCTGATGAGTCGACCTCCGGAGTGGGAAATGCGTTTTTATTCTCCTGCGAGATCCCTTCCACCGCCCTAGTGGTCCGTTGACTGGATTGTAAAGTGTCGTCGCTGACTGGCTTTACAGGATTGAGTTTATGTGGATTATTGGAACCGGAGGCCCCGTTGAGTTGAATGTGTGTGCTGGGCTGGAGCGGGTCAGTATGAGGCTGCTGCTTCTCTGAGCGGGCTCTCCGCTCCTCTGCCTTTGGGTCTCTATCGAAATAACATTTACTTATAAAACTGGACACCCCTGGAGCAGTTTATGACGGTAAGAATCGGAATGTCACTTTGATGATGTTGCTGGGGAATTTCTGTACTAAAATGCTGCCTGCTTTCCTGTATATACTAAAAACAAATTTCAAGGTGTTTCTTATATCATAATGTTATCTTTTAGACAAGAAAATAAGTACATACAAGGAATAAATGTTTTACCAGAAAGTTTTTCAAGAAGCTTTTTCTTTAGCTGAAGACGTTTAAAGCAGATTTGATTTTGCTGGAGCTTGTGCTGTATTTAACCAACACAATAGTGCTCTGATGGTAGATGAACAAGATCATTTATTCTATTTGAGAGGATTATAATAATTTAACTTCTCTCATTAAGAGCCAAACACTGATAATTCCTGTCACTGGTGAAACATTCGGTGATTTCGAAGTCAAAGGCGTGTTTGTGTGCTCTCTCTCTCTCTCTCTCTCTCTCTCTAAATTTGAGTTATTTTATATGTTGCATTGGCTGTCTACATGTCAATGACGTCATCGTTTTTGACAGGGTTTATGACTAGACGCATGTGACTCGATCATTACGGCGTCATATGGACAGGTGAAAACCAGTTGTTCAGAATTCTTCCCTCATGATGGCACGATTAGATGGGTGGATGTAGGTGTGTGTGTCTATATAAAATACACTGTACACACGTGTGTATATATACACGTGTGTGTGTGTGTATATATATATATATATATATATATATATATATATATATACACTGTATATATATATATATATATATATATACACTGTATATATGTACAGTATATGTATGTATATTTTATATATATATATACACACACACACACACACACACACACACACACACACACATGCACGCACTCCTGGGCAAAAAAATTGGGCCAAGCCTAAAATGGCTAAACAGCAAGCTATTAATTGTCTTACCCACAAATTATTGTTCAGGAAATTAGCAAAATTTAAGCAAATGTACTACTTAGAAAGTCATTGCTGTCTCAGAAAAAACATCAAAGACAGAATGAAGTTTTTGGGAGAATATGGAAAGTTGTGTGTGAAGTGATGATCCACATTAAAACACAAGTTGCATGGTGGCGCTCCACAGTGGTGTCTTCGAAAATATGGTTGGCCTGGTCAGAGTCCAAATTTGAACCCTATAGTGAATATTTAGTCTCGTATTAAACTTAAACCAACTGGGAGACACTCATGAACTGTTTGAGGCCATTAACATTGACTCTTCTTCCTGTAAAAAGCTGTCTACAAGTTGGGGAAGGCTATTCTGTGCTAAGTTTTCTGTTTAATATATTTCAAAGTGTAATTTACTCCTGTGATGCAAAGCTGAATTTTCAGCATCATTACTCCAGTCTTCAGTGTGTATGATTCTTCAGAAATCATTCTAATATGTTGATTTGGCTCTCAAGAAACATTTTTTATTATCAATCTGGAAAACAGTTGAGCCACTTAATTTTTTTTTTTCTTCTTCTTCTTTTTTTTTTTTGTGGAAACCATTCAGGATTCTTTGAATATAAAGTTCAAAAGAATAGCATTTATTTGAAATAGAAAGTTTTTGTAACAATGTGAAGGTTTTTCTGTCACTTTTGATCAATTTAAGGTATCCTTTCTGAATAAAAGTGGCCATTTCTTAAAAAAAAAAAAAATATATATATATATATATATATATATACTAACCCCATGTGCCAAAAAAAATAAAATAAATAAATAAATATAAATAAATATATATAAGTAGTAAGTAAGTATAAGTAACTTTATGAATGGTCATGAATATTACAGCTGAGTGGATGTTATGCAGGAGCAGTTCGAATGATTTCAGGGTGTCAGCTGTTAGGGGCACGAGGGCTGCAGCAAAGGCCCTGGCAGGCATTTCTGTGCACCTGAGCCAAGGCCATGTGGAGCTGAATTGAGGGGCTTTGAAGAGGGGGTAACAGGAGGCAGGTGTTCAGACAGTTGGAACTGGCAGCACCTGCCCATCTCAGTATGGGAAACCACATTGCCTGACCGAGCACATTGCCGTGTAAGTTCTGACCTCCTGAGAGCAACCCATGGCCAAGTTAAGCACCTTATTATAGGGATGTTTCATGGGATCTTAATACCATGTACTCTCTCACACTGAGCTGTTATTTCATTTCAAGCTGAAGGGTCTTCCTTTCCACAGTTTTCTTGTTATATTAATCACTGGCTTCCACCTGGGAGAAGCATTCATTCATTTAAATTTAGGTAATTAGGGGTGGGCGATATGACCAAAATCTTTGGGGAAAACGTGGGCGAAAGTAACAAAGCGATTTTCTCAGAACCCTGACTACATTTAAATTTCACACTATGACAGCACGTTCAGCACACAACCCTTGACGGGGCTGCCAAATATCACGTGATTTTGTTTCACGTGGTTACTGTAGTAGAAGCATAGGCTGGTTGTAACAATTTGGTATTTTGACCAATTTGATTTTATTGTAGAAAAAAAGAAACTTCCAACCAATGAGTGTGAATGCACCCAACCTTTAAAGTTGATTTGTAAGTCTCTTATGCTCACCAAAGCTGCATTTATTTGATTCAAAGTAAATACAAATAACTATTTATAATTTCATTCTAACATATTTTAAAGTGTAATTTATTCGTGTGATGGCAAAGCTGAATTTTCAGCATCATTACTCCAGTCTTCAGTGTCACACGATCCTTCAGAAATCATTCTAATATGATGATTTGGTGCTCAAAAAAACATTTCTTCCTATCAACGCTGAAAACACTTGTGCTCCTTAATATTTTTGTAGAAACTGTGACAATTTTGTGACATTCAAGGATTCTTTGATGAATAGAAAGTCACTTTTGAACAAAGTGTTCCAATTTCTTACTGATTCAAAGTATTAATTTCTGAATCATAGTGTTCTCTCCAGATGACGCAAGGCAGATCAGCTGAGCTGTGAGACTGAAATTCTCAGTTGGTGGTCAAAAGAAGCCTGTTATAGTTAACAGGCTTCTTTTCATCACCAGCTGAGAATTTTAGTGTCTGACTCTCTTGATAATATTTAAAGCACTTTCTTTTTTTTTTTTCCGAAGAAGTCATTTTAGTTGCAATGCAGAAACACCCATCAGACAGTCAGGAATTATCATTAGTTCATCTAGGCACTGCACCTTCTTCTGCCAGGTCAAATATATTCATCTAAGATCTGAGTCATGAAGAGACGAGTCTGAAGGAAATACAGGCTCGTTTTGACAGGATTTCTCTGCTTGTTCTTTCCAATAAAAACTTCCTGTCTGAGAAGGTACGTGATGGATGACTGGCCTCGGTATCATGAATAGAGAGTGTTCTGTCAGCACTGTTGCGGTGACTGCTCATGTGGCTCTCCAAAACGGATCACCAGCCACACATCACATGCGTTTCAGCAGATATGACAATAGCAAATCACAGCTGTGTGTACAGTCCATCTGTCACGGACTCAAAGGTGTTTTACAAGTGTAAAGGTACGTTTTATTATTAGCAGAGTGTTTTTGTGAGGGAGGATTCATTCAATAGTTTCCATTTCCCAGTTTTCCTGATGAAATGGCGTACTTTTTCAAATCCACATCATAGATTTTGCTAATTATAAAGCTCAGTGTTGCTTCCTTATGCTGTCACCAAACACGCGCTCGGCCCTGAGGAAATGAGTGTGTCACATTTTTGTGGCTTCAGAATCAAAAGGAAAAGCTGTCATGAGCTTCCTTTTTACTTGGAGATTTGAATCACTGTGTGGACAGGAAATAAAATATCTTATTTTGAAACTAAAATTAATTACCGTTTAAAAGTTTAGGTACAATTTTTTTTTTTTTTTTTTTTTTTTTTTGGAAAAAAAAATTAATACTTTTATTCAGCAAGGGCGCAGTAATTTGATCAAAAGTGACCGTAAAGACATTTATAATGTTACAAAAGTTTTCTGTTTCAAATAAATGTTGTTCTTTTGATCTTTCTATTCATCTAAAAATTCTGAAAAAAAAAAAAAATGTATCACAGTTTTCACAGAAAAATTAAGCTGCACAACTGTTTTCAATATTGATAATAAGAAATGTTTCTTGAGCAGCAAATCAGCATTATGACTTCTGAAGGATCATGTGATGTGACACTGATGACAAAGCTGAATTTTCAGCATCCATTACTCCACTGTTCACAGGAATAAATTACATTTTAATATATATTAAAATACAGATTTTTGATCAAATAAATATTGGTGAGCATAATACACTTCTTTCAAAAACAAAAAATTGGTAACTTTACAATAAGGTCTCATTTGTTAACATACATACACTAACAGTGAGCAATATATGTTTACAGCATTGATTAACTATAATAAAAAAAGTTCATATTCATTTTATTTCACAGTGCATTAACTAATGTTAACAGATACGTTTGATTTCAATAATGTTTTAGTAAATGTTGAGATTAACATTAACTAAGGTTAATAAAAGCTGTTAATTGTTAGTTTAACTAATGTTAACAAATGAAACCTTATTGTAAAGTGTTACCAAAAATTTTTTTACTGACCCCAAACTTGGGAAAGGTGGTGTAATGCGGGCATACAATAAAGCACTAAGTTGAACCTGACCTTAAAAGAAATGAGAGATACAAAACAGAAAAAGTTAAAATGTCCCTTCTGCCCCAGAAGATATGATTTATGATAAAAGAGATTCCCTACTGCATCTTATTGGCTTCTCTTGCCTGTCTGCAACTAAACTCAGACAGACAAAAATAGACGACCTCTTTTTTTCCCTCAATTTTTAATGTAAGGCTCATGACACATCTCAAAGAGACAATGAGATGTTTAAGCATTAATGAGTAAAGTTCTTGTGTTTTGACGGAAAGAGGAAGAGTCCTTTGGAAAAATTCCACCACCCTGGACGGGAGAGTGTCTATATCTGTACATCTGTAGTTTCCCTTAATTGTACAGCTTGTTCCATGTGTTTGGACCACTTGCGCATGAAATATTTTCACAAGACATTCACAGTATGCTTTTGATGTGTACTGTGCACATAACTATTATTATATAATATCTGATATTTTATGCAACAATCAGAATTATCATTTTCAGTATTCAGTGACTGCCTTTTGCAAAATGAAAAGTTACATGCCAAAGATTAAATACCTTAGATTAGGGATTTATTCAAATGAGAACCATAAGCTATCTATCTATAACTATTGGACCCTCTGTTTTTGGTATGAAGGGTAATGGAAGGGTAAGATGTTAAAAGTTAGTTAAGTGTTGGTTTATTGGACTTTTACATATAGGATGTTTAATGTGGTGTTTTACAAATCTGGAGTGAGTGGAAACAAATTTTAATTACAGTACTATGAACTGATTTAACTACTTGTAGTTAATTTGAATGTAGGAAACTGATTTCAGATGCTACTACCAGACACGCTAAAACTCTTAGGAAACAGCTTTGCAGTTCAGAGTAAACCTGTTTTGATGGGTCCACTGCTTCTTAGCTTTACATTTCAAATTTTTCCAGTGTTGCTGCATTGGGATACTCAAACAAACAGAGCCCACAGTGTTTACGCTTTGGCGAGGATATCAACCTACTCATGGCTTTACTTGTAGCTGTCTCTGCATATTAAACTGGAATATTAAACTGGAACATGAATTGAAAGTATTTCAGACCTTTAACCTCACGGAAAACAGACACTGCATGCTTGGCCACATCAGCTGAGGTTCGATTCTGTTCTGTGCGGTATGCTTGAATGAACATAGTGAGTACCATGGCTTTTTTGACAAATTACCATTTTAATACCATAGTATTCTTGTTGAACCATGCAAATACAATGGGATGTTTTGAAGTATTCCCACTAGAGATGCACCGATAAATATTTAAAGCTGATGTTAAAATGCTGTACTATTTTGTATAAATAAATTTACAACAATAACTAAAAACTAAAATCAATACTTTTTTTTAATTGTGATGCATTTAATTTAAATGTAAATGAATTTAAATACCTTATCTAAGGTAGTTGTTAGGTATTTAATCTAATGTAAATTTAGCCATCACAACATTATAATGTACAGAATGAAAAATTGGATATTCATTTTGAGATTTGCTTAAGATTATACATTTAATGTTGTTATTTTTAAAATTGTTAAAAAGTGTTATTAAACATTAACTTTTAAGTGATCATTAAATCATGGCAAAGGTAATCTAACTGATGTGTGATTTGATTCGATTTTGATTCAGAGGCTAGCGATTCGATTCCTCTTTTATTTTTTGATAAACATTAATCACACAGACAGCTTCAGGTTTATAGTATTAAGACCTAATGCATAGATCTAAAATAATGTTACACATCAGATTTATGTTCACTTAAGACATAACTGACGATGTTTATGTGAATACTCGACTCGAGACAGATATTTTGAAATTATTCTGTGAGTATCTGACTGTTCAAGCACATTATGCAGTTTTAAGAGAAGTGAATTTTAGATCACATTGTTTCTGACTAGGGCTGTGCGATATGACGATATATATCGTTACCACAAAATAAAATGTCTATCGTTAAGAGATTTTGCAATATCGTATATATCGTAGTATGTGAATATATTGCACTATTGACACTTCAGAGTGATGAAATGCATGAATGAGAATATAAAGAGCGGGACGTGCTTGATGTTACAGAGTTACAAGCGCAATTTATCCTGAAAAGGAACTCGGTGCAGCACTCGTGCTGACTGGCACACTTCCAAAGTGCGCGCATGAAACCTGCTTCTCTCAGAAGGCGATCTTGAATTAGAGACGTGCTCGATGTTAAAGTGTATTAAGCACAATAAGTAGGGGTGGGCGATATACTGGTAGACACGATTAGCCGGTTGAAATTTGTCAACTGACAGAGATTTTGGACTGTCGTCTTTGTCAAGGTCACGCTCACGTTAGGTTGCTATGCTGTGCGGTCACGAAAGATTATAATTTTTAAGCATTGCAGTTTAAAAACAAGTGGTTTTAAACCGTATAAGAGCAATTAGCAGTGAAAGACAACTCATTGCAGCATATGCACGCGCCCTCTTAAAGGGTTAGTTCACCCAAAAATGAAAATAATGTCATTTATTACTCACCCTCATGCCGTTCCACACCCGTAAGACCTTAATCTTTGCAACACAAATTAAGATATTTTTGTTGAAATCCGATGGATTTCAAAACACTGCTTCAGGAAGCTTCGGAGCGTTATGAATCAGCGTGTCGAATCAGCGGTTCGGAGCGCCAAAGTCACGTGATTTCAGCAATTTGGCGGTTTGACACGCGATCCGAACCGCTGATTCGACACGCTGATTCATAATGCTCCGAAGCTTCCTGAAGCAGTGTTTTGAAATCGGCCATCACTATATAAGTCGTTATTTTGTTTTTTAGGCGCACCAAAAATATTCTCGTCGCTTTATAATATAAATATTGAACCACTGTACTCACATGAACTGATTTAAATATGTTTTTAGTACATTAATGGATCTTGAGAGAGGAAATGTCATTGCTGGCTATGGAGGCCACATTGAGCCATCAGATTTAATCAAAAATATCTTAATTTGTGTTCCGAAGATTAACAAAGGTCTTACGGGTGTGGAACGACATGAGGGTGAGTAATAAATGACATTATTTTCATTTTTGGGTGAACTAACCCTTTAAAAGAGTTTCTCAGCGCCGCCTGAGAGAAGCGCGCGACATGAAGCCGCTGCTCATAGAGCGCGTGAGGACTGAACTGAGTGCTTTTTGACGCCTAATTGGGCTTGAACGGTTAAATACACATACCTATGTGCCAAAGTGACCATGTATTTGCAAGTAAACAGAGCCATTTATGTCTTAAGTGAAGGTACAGTTGAGAAAGACAAGGCTCGAGTTAATGGATCGGTGCAGTCAGTCTTAAAGGGACAGCATCCAAATTTACCTGCTGTCATTATTAATGCTAATCAAACAACAAAAAAAAGTGAGAAAATCTCTCACTGCTTGCTTTTGTAACTTTAAGAAGAATAAATGTATATTTAATTTACACAGTAAAGACTATGCATTGTTTTTTACACCTTTGATTACTTTATACATTTTCTAGTGCTTGAAGTGTTTTCATGTCGGCCTATTTCGTCTGTCTTTGTTCTATTGTA
This sequence comes from Ctenopharyngodon idella, assembly GCF_019924925.1. Classification (NCBI taxonomy): domain Eukaryota; kingdom Metazoa; phylum Chordata; class Actinopteri; order Cypriniformes; family Xenocyprididae; genus Ctenopharyngodon; species Ctenopharyngodon idella. The sequence continues at coordinate 20,822,732 of NC_067228.1, forward strand.
GTTTGTTTTCTTTGCTCATTGTTTATCACAGTTTATTTGTCTTCAGTAAGCTTGAGAGTTTTTTAGGCTAGTATTAATTTTTTGAATTATATTGAAATTGATGACAATTATGAAATTTCAATGATATGGAAAATGTTAATATCATAAAAATCTTATTTAAAGCAAAAATAATTATATCGTGATATATATCGTTATCGTGATATAAAATTACTCATATTGTGATATAAGATTTTGGTCATATCGCCCAGCCCTATTTCTGAGTAATAACCTTTTTTAACATCAAGCACGTTTTCTCATTCATACATGTTCTTTTGAAACCCAAAACATCAGACCCAAATGCTTTTTATTAAAGTATATAGTAAAAGTACTTTATTTACAGTAAAACAGTGCATATGTATGACAGGCCTATTTAATTACATTTTAAAAAAATAAATCAATTCTTTTGTGTATCGAATCGATTGTGTATATTGATGCAGAATTGTTCAGAATCACAGTGCATTACCTAAAGTGCTTTGCCTTAAAATTCCATACTGTCCAAGCTGTTTTTCGTTTCCCTCATCCACATTCAAACTGTTTTTGAAGCAGAGCGGTTGGAAAAATCACTCTTTTCCTTTTTTACTTCCTCCAGTCATTGCATTTGTGGTTGCTGTGCCAAATGTAGCCAGAGGCTGCAAAAATGTCAAGTTCAGAGATTGGCTGGGTCGTGCATGTAAGATCTGGTTACACACTGACTCCTGTAGACCTAGTTTGAAAGTGTGTACTCACCTGAGTCAGGATGTACGCCCACTTCCCCTCCCCACATGCCAGAGAACACACTCACAGCACATTGCGCTGTTTATGTGGGCTGCCATTGGCCGCTCACTGTAGAGGAAAGGTCTGTGTTTGTTCTCCCAAAATGGGATTCAAACCAACTGCAAGCTAACATGCATGGCAAATTTACTGAATACTTTATCCTTTATAACTTATTTACTATTCGCTTTAAGCTTTCTCTGTAATGTGTGTCTGCGGTATTTTGCTGCATTGTTGCAAATGTTTTCTAGAGAGAGTGTTTGCATTTGTTTTGCCGTGTTCAGCAGTGCTAACCTTAAACTTGAAGCCTTAGACTAAGGGAGTCTTTTTGCTAGCAGTGATTCTGAATGATGTCTGTGCATAATTGTGCGATCATCCTCATCCTGTTTCACTTCTGGTTGTTGACTGATCTAGATGTGCTGGTCCCATTTTAACACTTTGTAATATAAAAAGTAACAATTATTGGATCCACATTCTCAAGGCAATATACAATTCAACCACTTCATAAGAGCCTTTACATATTTGAATGGGTCATATTGTGAGAAAGCTGATTTTCCCTGTGAAATAAGACTTTAATGTACTTTATAGCCTACTGTTACTTATAGATTTAAAACAATTTATTAAGTATTAAGCTATAAAAACAGCTTTGGATCCATAAAACATTATGGCTGCCCACATTTATACCAGAATTACTAATCATAAGTAGATAAAGTTCTAAAGGCTGAAGTATACCTGTAACAGTCAGTTGAATACTGTATTAATGCAGCATGTTGCTAGGCAACTGTAATCAGGCTACAGTTAAGCTGATGAACTATTATTGGCAGAAGAAGTGTTTATTTATTTAGTTTTTTCAAGGCAGCTTAATGTTTCATGCTGGTTACAAAATGGTTTTAAAAACATAAAAAAAAACCCTTGCTTTAAAAAGTTAGCTTAAACTGCTTAACTGACATTTTGAAAGTTTGGGAAAGCTCTCATTAGCCGCTTTTTCATCGTTGGGCAGAACGGTTCTCATTGCATAACCAGGCCAGCTGGTACAGTTATGGTTTCATTTTCCACTATGGGGCTGATAATGGCCGCTCTTAAAAGCGTCACTCATTGCCTTGGTAACGCCACGGTTTACTGATGATATGAGATGTAAATAACGACCGCGTTATGGAGGATGATCAGATATTTCTTTATTATTAATTTGTGTTTTTTCGTCGCTCAAATAGAGCGCTTAGCCAGCTACAGAGAAACTAGTAGCCAGGCAACAGACAAGTGACCGATCCTGAGTGGCGAGTGCAAAGTTTATTATTTGCATGTGTTTTAAAGCTTTTCCAGTTAATTTTTTATTTGCTCGCTGTTTTGACATAAGCTTTTCACATTTTATTGTCTTTAAACTGTCAAATACATACAAGGATTACATGAACACAGTCATTTATATATCTTTAGTGGATATAAAAAGTTTGGGTGCGTGTCATTATATTTGATCTGTGCATTAGGTCTTAAAGTGACAGCAGCCTAATAAACCTGTGTCATTAATGTTAATCAAACAACAAATCACTCACTCACTTGAGCTTTGATAGGGATCAGTGTATTTTTAATTCATACAGTGAAGTCTATATGTTTTATTTTTACATTTGTTTATTCAATTTTTTACTTGAATGCTACTGTTAAATACACCTACTGTAGCTGAAAAAAATAAGCACTGTTTACTTCTTTGGTATCTTATATTGTATTTGACTTATTATTTGTAATTTACATCTTTGTTCTTATTTTTAATAACAAAGAAGATAAAATAATGAAATAGAATAAAGTGAAATAAGATTTTGGTCGTATAGCCCACCTCTACTTTGGCCCAAATGGACAAGGCAAAATTTTGTTAATTATGTAAATTAGTTTGGCTGTATTTCGCAATGACTTACAAAATAAAAACCAAGTTGAAAAAGAATCGTGATAAGATCGTGGATCTTGATTCTGCCTGAAAATAATTTATACAATATTGTTGCTATATCGTCTTTCCACCCCTAGTTTATACAGTATTTAACGTTATTAATAATTAAAAAAAAATAATAAAAAATTAATTGTTAGTTCAACTTGTATACTTAAGTATACAAGTTAGTTGTTAGTTCATCTTCGGTTAGTTCAGCTCTGGTCCATTAATTAATATTAACAGATACAACTTTTGGTTAATAATGTATTTTTAAATGTTAAAATTAACATTAACTAATTTTAATAATAATTTACTAACTATTTTCCATTGTTAGTTCATGTTACCTAATATACCTCAGGTTTCACAGACAAGGCTTAAACTAGTCCTAGACTATGTTTGAGCTGTTTTAACTGAAAGCAGCGTGCACTAACATATCTTAAAATATGTCAGTGCCAATGTTTTGTCTCAGGATGCACACCAGTAATGTTTTTTTTTTTTTTCTAAGGCATGGTTATAAAAGCTAATTTATAAGCCTAATCCTAGCTTAGTCTAAGCCCTGTCTGTGAAACCAGGCCATAGTTAACTAATTTTAAACAAATGAAACCTTATCTTAGAGCGTTATACTGTTAAATATGTTAACTATAACAGTGTTAACATATGTTTGCGTACTGAATTTTGATCTTTCTTGCGTACTTTACCAAAAGCTACATTTACACTACAAAGACTGCATGTGCTGCATATTGATTCTTGTGCGCCAGAACCAAGAGCTTAAAACTTAAAGGATTAGTTCACTTTCAAATGAAAATTAGGTGTAATCCTAGGTGTATATGGCTTTCTTCTTTCTAATGAACACAATCAGAGAAATATTAATAAATATCCTGACGCATCCAAGCTTTATAATGGCAATGAGCGGGATCAATGAGTATGAGCTGAAGAAAGTTAAGCTTCTGCCAGACCGCCTTCCGTATTCAAGTTACGGAGAAAGTGTAAACTGTCAATTAAGTTTTTACCATAAATTGAATAGGGAAGGCATAGAATGTAGCGTAAGCGTTTTGAACTGTGAGAGTTTTACACTTTCTTCGTTAGTAGAATACATAAGGCGGTATGGCGGAAGCTAGATATTTTACTTCATAACTTGTTTAAATATGGACTTTTTTTTTTACACAAACGCATCGCTTCGCTTCAGAGTGAGTACATGTGTATGATGGATGGATGTGGATGGAGGCACTTTCTTCACTGCCATTATAAAGCTCGGATGCGTCAGGATATTTATTAATATTTCTCTGATTGTGTTCATCAGAAAGAAGAAAGTCATGTACACCTAGGATGGCTTGAGGGTGAGTAAAGCTTGGAGTAATTTTCATTTGAAAGTGAACTATTCCTTTAAGCTTGCCTAAACCTTTACCTTCCATATTTTCTTTATCCTTCTTCTAGTTGTGATTTATTATTATAATTATTATAATATATTATACATTACATTTTTAATTCATTATCATATTGATGTTGCCATTGTTTTATAAATCAATCACTTAAAGTTGTTTTTTCTTCATAGCCTCTGATGACTCCTTGCTTTATTCAACATGTTTTTTTGCAATGGCATTATTATAGTGAACTAATCCAATTTGTGCCTTTGAGTCACAATTTCATCTGTAGAGATGCTGCAGGCTAATGGACAGAGTAACATGTGAGTCTCCCGAGTCATCTGTATCTTAAGCAAGATGAATGGATGGAGATGTGACGTTGGGGATTTCCAGCATGCAATAGATCCCTGCAAAGGGCTCAAGGCCCAAGTTGACCGTGTAGTACACTCAGCGTCTATCGATCTGGGTGTCCCTTATCTGGGGACGTATAATGAATACAAAGCATTTGACTTGAGCTAGCCGACATCTCAGCTGTAGTATCCATTACTAAAGTGCTTGAGCCTTTTCTACCATCTCTAGCCCAGGGGAGGCTTTCTTCCCTCTAATGAAGTGAGGCAGATTTGTTTACAGGATATTGATTACTTTGGAAGTCGTCCTTTTATTCAAGTAGCTCTATGTTCCTGGTGAGTGGTTGTGTCTCAGCGGAGAGGCCGGATACAGGAGTGGAAGCATGCAGGGTCCGTGTGTCCAGAAACTCACAGCATGATTAGAGCGGACAAACTCTCAGCAGTTAAACCTGCTACTGTAAGCAGTGCAGAATTGGCTGGAATGTGCAGCTTTAATCAAAAAATGGTTTTTTTTCAATGTTGAGTCTTGGGTCAGGGGAATCAAGAAGCTTGTTAGTGTAGCCTTTTGCCATGCCTTGCAATATTTTGTACTTGAGAAGCCACACAGAAACATTTTGGTGCAAGCTGCTAATAAATGTGAAAATGACAGTAATTTTACCTGGTTTTGATAATTTGCATTTTCTGTGTTATATGCCCACTATTCACATCATCCAATGAAAACAACATTTAAAGCTGAAGTTTGTCATTTTTTGATGTTAAAATAATTGTTCTGTCTCAGTTTAATGTTCAGAGACTACTATAAATAAGCTATTTGTAGGTTGGTTTCCAGAAAATGTATACTGTTGCTGTGTGGCACTTTAAAAACATTGCTCTGTCGACTTCTGGCCCAGTATGTTTGTTAATGATATTATAGTTATTTAAATTAGGGATGCACCGAAAATTCTGCTTTGTGTTTTGTCACTTTTAATATGAAGTCTCAACTTTAAAATTCTGTCGATTTTTATTACGAAGTTCCAACAATACATGTTGTTTTAGCGCTCTTTAATACAGTTTCAGCAGCAGCATGGATCAAGCGCACATGAACTGATCATCTCATCTCTTTACTACTAGTTACAGCATGAAATAAACATGGGTGAACACCAGAAGATGTGATGAAAGATATGAACTTTCTACACAACTTATATGTATCAGGAAATCACTCAATCAGTGTTTCAACTGGGGAAAGATGTCAATAAAACAGCTTGTAGGCTATACAATGTCACTTAATGTTACATTTACCTCAAGCAAGCTATTCAATGTCCATAAACTCATTAGTTAGCTAGAAAAATAACTCTAGAGAGGAGTATTTTTCTAAATATATGCACTGTTTTACATATTTAATAAATTTTTACTTAACCTGTTAGTGAGGTCTTCATTATTTAATGTATGTTTGAATAAATCTGTCATGAAAAAGTTATTAAAGTTTATTGCCGTTTAAATGTTTATATTTCACCAACAAACTGGAGTAGAAACAATTGTTATTAAAATATATAAAAACTTTATATAAAAATAATATAAAAATAGTTTATATAAAAACTGCCTGTTTGTACAACTCAGTTTTAGCTATTTGAGTGTTCATTATTAACTAAGTTTGATTAATTGATTATTAACTTATTTATTTTCAGTTTTGTTTTTCGGCCAAGTGCATCCTGAATTTTTGGTTTCAGCCCAGAATTTTCATTTTGGTGCATCCCTGATTTAAATAAAGAAGATTACATAAAGTGATATATTAATATATCGTATATGAGGTGAACATAAACTTCCTAACTTTGAGATGTCTTTATGAATGCTTCTATGACAATGGCATGGATTATGGATATTTTTAAGTTACATGAATGGACCCTCCTGAATGGCTGTTTGGTGCTCAATAAACATTTCTTGCATCTTTATGGAATAAAAGTATGAATTACCTTATTACTTTAAAAATCTTTAAAACTGACCCCAAACTTTAGAACAGTAATATATGAGTCAAAATCTGCCAAGGGGTAATAATGGAACAACAATTTTAAAAAAGTGATTTTTAACTATTATTTACAGCAGCATCTTCATTTTCATGGGTTTAAATAAAATATTTTGTTATTAGAGACAATAAAAACTGCATCAAAACCAATCCTTTCCGGGTTAAAAAAATGAACTTGATTTTCAAAAGTCAATGAATTTGCAGTCTCATAGTAACATGTAATTTATTTAAGCCATGAAATAAACTTCATTCCGTAAAATAAGTATAATGAGCTACGCACAAAGCATTTAGAACATCACCAGCAGGTTTTATAATTACCCAAAAATCAAATTCACTCCTCATGCACGTCATCGCGTCCATCAAAAAGATAGACTGGCTGTCAGTTGAAATATTAGAACTAAAAACATAAACATTACACACTCATGAGCATCAGTCACTTCACTGAATACTTGCTGGCTAAGAAATAGTCACCTATTAAAATTAAATAAATATTAAATATTACCTTACGATCCATCTGTTTTCAAATCCATGTCATTTGAATATCACGACATCAATGTCACAATGCACGGTAGTATTTACGAGAAGCAGAGGTCCAGTGAGTACACAGAGTTATTTAGAGATTGGTCTTGAAAGAATTTAACACCAAAATTTACAATGGGCAGAGAGAATGAAAAAATGGAATTTAAAACAGCCAATCATAGTATAAATAATTTGCATATAAGGTTTTATGTTTTAGTGAATTATTATTCTGATGGTATATTATAGACTTCCACTAGTTTGTTCGTGTGCCAGAAACTTGTACCGGTACAGCCAAATGAGTTTTCACATTCATATTCTGTAATTTGCGAGTTAAATGCTTGTTCTGCAGAGCCGAGTTATGTTGTATGAGGATGTAATGGAAGCCTATTCAAGCATGCTCATGTGGTTTGGTGACGTCCCCTGAGGGAACAGACATATAAAGGTTAGCCTGCATAGGCGGATCGAGCTACAGTACACTGAGGACACCTGGGCTTTGTAGATGCTGCCATGCTTGCTGACCTTTGCGCACAGTTTGTGTGCTTTGAATCCATTAAAGCTGATGTTTTTGGAATAGACCGTAGTAAACCATTAAGGTGAAGTTTGCCTTTTTGTTTACACCTTTATAAGTCCCTCAGCTGCTAGTTCGGCATTATGAAACAATGAGAACATTGTTTCCTGAGTTTGTAAACTGTATCTGCCTTTAGTAGTTTGCCCTTTTATATTTTATACTCTCTTGTTTGTTTATTATTGACTTCCAGCAGTGCACATGCAAGCTGCTTTATTGAAATGCCATTCTTTATTCTTAAATCATTAATAAACCAGTGAACCAGAATCCTAAATTACTTAATGTCTGCAAAGGGCAGTTTCTCTCTAGATTTGTTTTAAATGTAGAGGCAGCAGGCAGGTGAGGTACCTTATCATCAGCAAGGTGATTTCAGATGTTTTTCATTATAACTGTGTTCGACAGTCCTGCAAGGTGCGCTCATTCTAAAATGGTCTAAAATGTATTCCTCCTCATGCAGTTCTAGACTGTCTAGTATTTTCACAAAATGATGGTCATCTGCTGTTAGTTCATAAGCATTCATTTTACCTGATCTCTCTTGCTGGTGTGACTGCAAAATTGCCCTTTAAAACTAGGCATTGCTATTGAGTTGTATTTCATTTCAAATGCTAATGCTTATATATAATCTATATGCATTATTATTATAGTGTTTCCCTTTTTCCCCCCCACAAAAAAACAAACAAAAAACCTTTGAGCTTGAATGCCCAGAAATCCCTGTGAGGTACCTTAAAGGTCAGAGATATTTCACTTTGACCTTTGCGTGACTGTAGATCTATGAATGAACATGAGAGGGGTTCAGAAGTTTCTTTGAATCTATGGATGGCCAGATGGTTGTGAACCGTGGACATGTCAGAATGCTGAAGTAAAAGCACTTCCACTTGGTTGATCTTACACACAAACTGCTCTACTGCTCTATTCACCTAAATAGAGCACAACAGAACTCCCAAGATAAGGCAATCTGAGAACCTCTTCTTTGAGTCCATCCACTGTCCCCATTTACTGTTACTTTTAGCAGGAAAGCTGTGTAAGAACCCCTAAGGAAATGGATATATTTAGGCACAATGTAGGCTGTACATAAAAATATCAGTTTGTCATGTGTGCATTTAATTTGGAGTCCGAAGCATCCTTGTAAATTCTGTGATCCAGTTTAACCGGTACAAAATTGCCTATGCTGTAATTAAATATTTATAGTAATAATTATTCCTGTTTTAAAATTAATTACTTACTCAACCTGATGCAAATGTTATACTGGAATTGCGAAAACCTCAAGCAGATATCTTTGTGTTACAGACTCTGGTTGGACCGTAATGACCACACGCTTCCGGTTGCCTGCAGGCAGATCCTACAATGTCCGGGCGACGGAGCTGGCACGCGACAGGCAGCGCACCGAGGTGGTCTGCAACATTCTTCTTTTGGATAACACTGTCCAGCCTTTTAAAGTCAATGTAAGTAATGTGATTAATTCAATTTACTAATGATCAGATTATGAACTAATGATGTTTAAGTTTAACTTCGCTGTTTTCAACCCGCTTTGTATTCTTACAATGTTGGTAGTATGTAAATGAACAATGTTTACTCAATCTCCGTGTTACCTGGGCCGGGAAATCACGTTTATTCGTCAGTCTGACAGCTCCTGGGCTTTCATGAAAACTGAAAGTGGCAGTTTCTTTCGGTTTGTTTCCGTTTGTCATAAAACACTGTATTCATAGTCATCCAGTTTGAAATGTTGCTTACAACCAGAGTTTTTTTTTTTTTTTTTTTTTTTTTTCTTCCAGATTTTCTGTCGCAGTGTTCTCTATTTACAGTTCTTTGCAGCATTTAGCCAATTCTTGCACCCGGGAACAATACAAGCCAACACCATTATGACTAAAAGTTTGCTAAGAAGTATTTACTATTAAAGCAAGGCAATATTTGTCTCTGGTAAGCGTATCCATAGCAGATTGGTGGGAGTGACCTTGGATGGCAACATGCCCAGTGCATTATGGGTGTTGGAGTTCTCCTACCTATTTGGCAAAAGCGAAAACAACAGGTAGCAGGTAGTTTATAGCTAGCACCCATTTCATTTTTTTCCCCCTGCCTTTTTAATGTATAGGCAGCCTTTTTATTAAAAGCCCATTTTGCCAGTGGTGAAGTACCCCTTTAAGCAATATATGTTGCAACTGCATTTTTACATTTTCTGAAGAAAATGTGAGTGGCTTTGCTATGTGGTTGCTAGGGATGAATGTGATTTCACCAAGTAGAACATGTTCCTGGATCAACATCCTTGTTGATCCTGTAACAACATTTCAATCAACTGATTAAATTTGAAGATTAGGTTTGTAGTTAATGTCAAGTTTAGGCTTACCATTTTTACCTGATTTTAGGGATAAGTTATGGGTAGGTTTAGGGGAAGGGATAGGGTAAGGAATAGGGTAAGGAATATGTTTTTGGGCAGGAATGTTGTTCTAAAATTAACAAAAGATGTTGATCCAGGAACAAAATCATAGTGACCCTAGGGGCTTCTGGGTAGTTGATACATCATTTATAGATGCTTACTTGCATGTCCAAGTGTCTATGATATTGTGGTTTTTATGGCTTGGGTCCCTCTTGCAATGTTAGTCAGTTTCATCATCCCTCAGATGAGTCTGATAATTAGGAAAAGTTATAGCTTAGCTCTCCACACCAAGCTGTTTAATTTGAGGCATGATTCATGTCTGTAACATGGTGCAAGATCAGTTTTACACTGATACATTTAGGTTTTTGTTCAAATCGCTAATCATATATATGAGCAAAAATGATAGTGATGCCTGCTTTAGCTAACACAAATCTCGATTATATCCTTAGCAAACACTAGTAATTAGGGATGTTCATTTCATTTTTTCCCTAACCGACAACTAAAACTCATTAACCGTTAACTGACAAGATTATGTTAAATTAGAATTAAATTTAATAAGAATGGATAAGAGTCTGTGACCCATTAAAAATAAAAATTTGTTTTCCAGGGGTTTAGTTTTACATGCTCAAATTGCAGCATAAACAACAGAACACGAGGATTCACACATCGTCATCACATCACTGCAACGCTTATGTGAAAGGAGAAAAACTGAATAAAATCATATTTGTATAAAAGGAATAAATATTCAAAATATGTTTCACTTAAATAATTAACAGATTAACAAAACGAAAGAAAAAACTGTGTGACAAGTAGTATATGCTAAGTTGGGATTCATTCTTGTGGCCTGCCCCAAAAACAAGTTCACGGAAAGGAAACCGATATGGCAGAAAGTGGCAGCCTCATTGTTTTCTTTATTTTACAAAAGCACAATGTTTTGTTTTTATTGTGAGTGTACACAAATAAAAGTAAACCCTTTACAGTTTTGAATGTTGTCTTACTCTTATAAATTACTCTTATAAATGACCATAAATTATGGAATATTTTAAGTTGTTTCCACTGTTATGAAACTAAAATAGCCTATATCTATGTTTATAGTGTTTATAAAATTTGTAAACATTTATTTACCGGTATTTTACATTATTTCTGAATGTAATGAAAATAAAAATGTGACATTTGTTTATTGTCTCAAAAACTGTGTAGTGTAGCTGGGCAATTCCAGCGTTATGGACGTGACATTTGCAGTCAAAACTTGAAATATAAATTCTCAGAGAATGCATTTAATACCAATATATTGAACCGCCTGTTTATATATTCATAGTCCCTTATTAAAGGAGTCCAGACATGGAAAAATGTCAGTCACAATCGTTTTATAGTTTAGATGAGGAAAATATACATGCGTTAAGGACGTGACAAAAAAAATCACCAAGTTTTAGGTGTCAACATATTTTTTATGAATTCTGTGAATTACACTGCGCAAACCAAAAGTAATACTGCCCACCGAATGAAGAAGGGTTGGCTCTCCACAGAACATAAAATATTCATTTTATTTTATTTTCCGTGCTCGCATTTATGAGGAAAAAACAACGTTACGGACGTGACCTCTCTTTATGTTTTGTGTCTAAACGATCGCACGGTTTTCGGCTAGTTTGCGCAGTTTAAAGCAAAGTCTTGAGTCAAAATGATCACATTTTATTTCATGTCAAATTTATTGCTATATTATTATTATTATTATTATTATTATTATTATTATTATTTTGTCAGCTTGATCGCGGGATTATTATCAATAGGCTATTCATGTTTCAACCAACAGGTAAAAACGCGACATCCTGAGGGATGTGTCCTACGACACAATGCTCTTCTGTAAGTTGTACTGTATCATACAGGCCTACCTTCTGATGTTCCTAATTATTTCGTTCTGTAACTGGTAAAGAGGAGGAGAAGATCGGTTCATGTGCGCTTGATCCGCTGCTTACACTGAGGCGCTGCAGTAATCTGTCACGCGACATATTAAAGAGCGGCATCTATTGTTTGAATTTTGTTATAAAATCGACAGATTTTTCATTTTTTTCGGATTAAAACAAACAAAGCACAAAGATTATTGCGATTACTGGATATGCTCTGATACACAGTAAGCCTGAAACAGATCACAACAGAAGCGTCCGTAACGGTCACGTCCGTAACGCTTATTATGGTTAGTTCAGAGCAAAGTAGCCTAGTGAGATGATTTGTTGATCCTAATAAGCATAAACATAATTTAGCTTTGTATATAAAGTTTCAAGTTATTTGTATTCATAATTGTTATATTACATAAACTTAATATTTAAAACGTTACGGACGTGACCGAGCACTGAAGCGTCCTGACCTCTTAATTATAGCCCTTATAAATTCAACAGGCAGTACTGTTATGACAAAATGAGTGTATTTATGAGAAAGGCATGTCTCCATCTCTCTGCACAATGCTTAATGTTAAATTACAGTTTAAAAAAGGGGGTCTTTGAGCCCTGTTTTTGAAAGCATGAAATATGGTTGTTTGAAAATTTCATTTAAGCATTGTTGCTTACCTCATATGCTCTGGATAAACGAGACAATTTTCTTAATTTCTGTTAGAGCACATTAATACAGTATATTACAGACCTAAATGGACAACTTAAAAAGGGTTTTGTTCTTTTGGTAAAAATCTTTTTTTTTTTTTTTTTCATGGTAAGGATGACCTTTGCATGGAATTGCCCAGCTATTTTTTAACCATGCAGTGAACGTTTTAAAAATATCTTGAAATGACTTAAATTACCATTTAAACCATTTAGCTGATAGCATAGAACTGCCGCCAAACTTCATTAATCATATCTTAATTGTATGTGAATGACTGATCTGCAGAACATTATACAGTGTTTGTTAAGGTCTTATTAATAGAACTTTTTCTTTTGTTACCTTTTTATCTGTATGAACCCCAAATCATACGCATATTTATTTGAAATTTGTCATCAATGTGAGTTTTTCCAGTCATAATGGTCTGCATCATCTACCTCATGCTCATGTTCTCATGTGCTAGAGGATAGTGTGTAATTCTGCTTATAGAAGGGGTGCATGCTTGACATTCCAGCAGGATGAAAAGTGGCCCTCAGGGTTCCAGAGATTCATGTATATACTTGCACCTGCAATATAAAGCTATCATGACACTCCCCACACACGCGACAAGCAAAGGCACAAATCCTCAGCTCTTTCATTTGCTTGGTCTTATTACAAAACCCTTGTGTTTGTTCATCCTTGTCCTCAATGTTGTGCAAAGTGTTGTGTAAAGGGTCCTTACTGAGAACTGTTATGTCCTGACTTGAAATAAGGGCTTGTGCCAAAATTGAATTAAAGGTTGCTCAGGTTATAGAAGGTTACTCAGGTTTTCCCCAGTGGTTTCCCCATCAGCTACATTGTCCAAGGATTTCCTGTGAATCAGGAAGTATTTCCATATTTGAATTTCAATAAACCTATAAACATCATATGACTCACTTTAAACAGCTGCTGATCTGTTAGATGAATTAAGGCGTTCTTACGGTCTGTTCTTGTCTGTCATGATGCTCTTTGATTCATAACCAACATTTCCAAGGAAAGCCAGTCCTCATGTAACAGCCCCATTGATCAAATTTATCCACTCCCTCTCTGGTCTTGTACTTTTTTGTGCCAGACCTCTTGGTGACCTAGATAGTCTGGCAGCACAGCGGGCCCTTGATGAGTATAAGGCACATATAGAACGGAAGCACAAAGATATAATGGAAGGAGAGAGGGAGGACCAGAGGCAAATAATCTGGAGGGGGTACGGTGTTGAAAACAGGAAGGCTGTTATTTGTGTTACAGAAGTTGATGATGTTGATGTTACGGAGGGGCCATCATAAATATGTCTCATCTGTGTGTTTTTCGAGGGGCATGTTACATCTGGAATGCAGAGAAGAAGCCGAAAGTTTATAAATATTAGACTTTATTGCTGCCTTGTAGCGTCTCTCTTAATGTGCCTGTCTTGGTTGTAATAGATTTTGTCACTTTGATCTTGATTTTTCTTATCAGTGGTGTTTGCGAAGGCAGGTAACATTATATTGCACATACTGGGGTTAGGGGTTTGTTCAAATCCCTGACCCTAAGGATTAACCTTTGGCACAAGACATGAATGATACCTAAAAATTGTGTGGATTTCATTTGTTTTCACTGAGGACTGGCAACAGAGACCACTAGAGTAGCGATACAATTTAGCCCTGTGCAACTTTATGCAAATGAGAAGCAACACCGGGGGATTAACAATAAGCGTTCCACTTGCCCAGTCAGATGATAACTAGGGTTGACCAAAATATACTCACCAAAATGGGCATTTTGACAATTTTGTGTGAATTTGACCATTGAAGTGCAATAAGTCATGAAAGAGAACTGAATTTGGGATCGCATGCCGTCTGAGAGCCATCTTTTTGTGCGCAGAATGTAAAATGTGGCAACCCAATAGGGCCAATGATGGTTCCATCAGATGGACCAAAACTCTCTCATGCTGGCTCTGGATCAGCAGGCCATCCTTGTTGTTTAGCTCTGGACACATTTAACATACTTAAGTGGGCCTTAGTGATGTGAGCTTTTAAGGAAATTAGTTTTAGAAGCTGAGCTATTTTGATAAAACGTTATGAAGATTACTTCAAAACAACATGCTCTAATGAATTTTTCACAATAACCCCTGGAATGTGTATTGAGAAAGCAATTCCTTGCTGGCTATAAAAGAGTCCAAATACTTTGTAGGCCTCCTGTGCAGTGCTAGTCTTCCCTTAGTATCAAAACACAGACGTCATAACTAGACTCTATTTGTTGCTCTTTGGTTGCCGTGCGTGTAGATGACTGACTGTCTTCACACTCACAGGCTTCCTGCAGACCTCTGATATCTGGACAAGCTGGCGCAAGTCTGCTTGCATTTCTGTCATACCGCATTCCTTTCCTTTTCGCCTTTAAAGTCGGCATGAAATATAATTTACAGTATTTTCTACAATTCATCTGTGCATGTTTCATTTTTTACTTTTTTTTTTTTTTCTTGTTAAGATTAATCAAAATGTCAAAACTTGATCTTCTGGTAAAACTACAGACTTCTCACTGGTGACATATGCCGGACTTCTCCAATCATTTAGTCCGCTTGAACCCCAACACTTTCTTACAATTGACTGCAAGCTCACATTCAGCAGTTCTGTCTCCACCCAATCAACAACTGATGGAGTGAACTAAGTCCTTGCCCTACATTTTTTTTTTTTCCTTTTTTTTAAAATAAAATAAAAATCAAAATTCAAAAGAAAATATCTGTTTCTATTTCTGTGTCATTGCGACTTCACACATTCATTAGAAATACCACATTGAGATCCCATTTCCAGTTCTGACTGTTACTTTCAGACTAATCTTGAAAACGCACACTCGAATAGCCACAAGGTCTGAGACCCCAGCAAGTCTCCTCTCAGACACTTTAATTAGTGTGTAAATCTACACAAAAGTGCTGAGGGCAGGGGAAGGAAACGCAAGGTTCCAAAAATCCAGGGACTAAAAAAAACGTTTAGAAGAATCAAAGCCCATATAAACACTTCCTGTTTTGGATATACCTAGAATTTTCCCATGGTGTATTTTTTAAGTTATGTAGTGGCTGTAAGACCTATTTGGCCTATTTGTTACTTTACCTGCTGTGAAGCTGCTTTGAAACAATTTGTATTGTCTAAAGCAGTATATAAATATAGGTAGTGTGACTATATGTTGGCTATCATGCTGATACAAAGGCAAATCACATGTATGAATGCGCTTGAGTCACTTAATTATATGATGTCTAAATAACAACAACGAATTTGTCTGGTGTGTTTTGTGGAGTGTGTACAGTATGTATGATCTTTAACTTGGAAATCTTTTATATAGAAAGTGTGATTCTAGATGTAAGAATTGTTTTCTTTGCCATTGTCACTTTTTGTTATAAATCTACTTAGGTACAAAATGTTTGCTATTTTAATATTTACTGTATACTATTTGATTTTAAAGGGGTGGTTGATTGATTTAATTTTTTTTTTTTTTTTTTTAAACTTTAGTTAGTGTGTAATGTTGCTGTTAGTGCATAAACAACAGGCGCTCAAAGTTCAATGCAAAGAGAGATATTTTGAGAAGAGAAGAATTCTCTGTTTAAGGACTACAACAAATGACTGGTAGGGACTACAACAAGCTTCTTCCCGGGTTAGTGACAACATTAACTCTAAAATGTACATAAACCCTGCCCCTGAGAATACACAACAAAGGGGGCGAGGCCATGTTGAGCTGCTTTAGAGAAGAGGAAGAGTTGTTGTAGTAGAGTGTTGTTGCTGTGCCGTCATTTTACGCAGGACTGCTTCACAAACGAGGGTCAATTCAACGCTGGATTTGCACAAAAGATTAACATGACGGCACATCCTAGTCGATTAGTTGAATCACAGCAACTACATAAATTTATTCACTAACCATTAAGAAACGTCCAGATGCATTCTATAAGTTGTGACTTCTTCCTGAGTCTCTCCATTTGAACAATGTAAGGCTGAACGCTGTTACTGACAATCGTCATTTTGGCTGTGTGTGACATTCACCAGCTTTGTTGTTGCTGAGCAACCGAAGCGCGAGCTGTTAAAGCTCCGCCCTCTTCTGGAAAGCGTCCGGGAGCAGCAGCTCATTTGTATTTAAAGGGACACATACAAATATGGCATGTTTTTGCTCACACCCAAATAGGGGCAAATTTGAAAAGCTATAATAAATGATCTGTGGGGTATTTTGAGCTGAAACTTCACTGGCACATTCTTGGGACACCAGAGACTTATATTACATCTTGTAAAAGAGGAATTATAGGTCCCCTTTAATTGGATATGATTTTTAAAATGAAGAAATCTCTAAATTTATAAAGCAGGGCTCTTAAACTTCAGTCCTGGAGTTGGACTGTGTCCGAAAGCTTAGGCAGACTTGTTGCCTTACTGCCTTATCAGGCAGTGACTTAGCAGGCAGCGTTTGCGCACAAATTACCTCACAAAACTGACTTAGGACAGGCTTCTGAGGCAGGGTAACGGTTTTATGATCTACAAAAAAAAAAGAACGAGCCTTGATGATAACGAAGCAAATATTTAATTACTATAATAGTAATTTCAAAAGTAAAAAACAGTCAAAAATGTACATTTACACTGACCACCAACCACAACTTTCAGATGCCATCTTTATTTATTTATTTATTTATTTATTTATTTATTTACCTCAACTTTCACGGAATGGAATGCACAAGATTGTGGGGGGATAGCAAAGGCTGCCCTCAATACTTGATCAGATGAAGGCATCTTCAAGAGAGGAGAGAGGAATTAAAGCTATTGTATTCGGACATGCCTTGATGTCTTCCTACCCTGGAATGTGTCCTCCGAAGTAGGGCTGCACCCGCTGCACGATATTGGAAGAAGAAAATAAAAAACTGACTTTGCAATTATTTTGTTTTCCTTGATACATATTGCGATTTATGAAAACAATTTCACCAGATGACTTTAATAGCTTTATTTGGAAAGAATTAATCGTTCTAGAATGATTGTGGTGATTTTGTAGGGGAGTGCTTTAAACTTGCTTGAATGTTTAAACAGGACTTAAAAATGTGCAAATGATAAACTTTCACTCTATGACTGTTTAATATTGCAGTTACAATAACAATATATGGTGCAGCCCTACTGCGAAGGCAGCATTTTTCAGTTTTTGGACAGAGCCCCAGTGTCCTGCAGACTTTAGTACCAACCCCAATTTGCAAGAAATTCTAGACGCCATGATTATCTTGTTCGGCTGTGTTTGGTTTGGTTAGGGTTAGAGCTAAACTCAGCAGGACACTGACCCTCAAGGACTGGAGTTGAAGAGCCCTGTTCTAAGGTATGGAGGACACAAACCTCCATCTCCTTCATTAAAAAAAAAAAAAAAAAAATCACTAACGTTATCATGACAATAGTGTCACAAATAAAATTGAAACAATCAAACTGAACTTGCACTTTAATGTTATCTATGATTTTGTTTCATTTTTAATTTTTCCATGTGACATCCGTATGTAAATTGTATTTGTGCTCCATATTTCTGTATTTTCTTGCACGTTTTGCAGCTCTGCAGAGGCGTTAGACTCATATTCTCTCGACTGGCCTGTCATTCATTCTGCTGATGTGACTGTTGCCATATTCTGTTTATTGAACAACACAGCATGTATGTGGTTTGAACGGTCTGTCTGTGTTTCTCAGAAGGCATGTGTTCAGAATATGCTGTCTTGGCGTTTCCAGGACCATTAAAAAGGGTAAAACAGGAAATAAAAGTGCTGCTAATGCCTCTCCTATCAGGATGCTTTAACGGATCTGACGGCCAATAAAAATGGCTTATTACGTCTGACTGTTTTTAACTTCTCGAGTGACTTGCCCTTTACTGGAAATATGGACATACTTCCAATTTTATTTTGCTGCTGATGTCAGCCAAAAAGATGCGCTTGATTGTTGTGACAAATGCAAAGTTTAATGATGCTCTGATCCCATTTTGCTTTTAGTCCACATCCGGATTTGCTTCAGTTATTATTTTATGCTCTAGGTTCCCTTTATTTCAAAATGAAAGTGAAGAAATCAGTATAGAAATATGTCATTGTGTAATAATATTGAAGACAGTGTAATTCTGAAGAATTTATTACAGTTAAATATTTAATATAAAATAACAATAAAAAAAATATTCTTGGATTAAAATGTATTCTTATAACTTACATTTCCCCCTCTATCTCTGTGTGTGTGCATACTCTATAGAAGCACGATCAAGGACAGATCCTACTGGACACTGTCTTCAAGCACCTGGAGCTGACCGAGCGAGACTATTTTGGTTTGCACCTGGCCGACGACTCCTCCGATAGCCCGGTGAGTTCAAAGGTCAAGCTCAATGATGTGCCAGAGCCGAGCCGGTCTGCCCTCAGGGATTCACAAAGGTTTTGCTTGGAGCTTTGTGTGTGAATGGCCGGTATTCCTGAAATAGGTTCACATTTAGGAATGAAGGACACACAATGATTCAGGTTTAAAGATCCTGTTAAGCATCTCTCCCTTTTGGGTGGACCAACTCAATATTCAGTATTAGCAGAATATTAGACTACTGATATGACTGGATTCTTCATCTCATGTGAGTTTCAAAAGTGCCATTAGTTTCTTTAGGGAAAAAGTATTTTAATGAGTAAATCACATCTTAAACATCACAAAAACATAAGAAAATTTCCTCCTAAAATCTTACAGTAAATGTTTTAACTACTGTATATATTCCATAATCTCTAAAATAAATTACATCATTCAGATGAAACCAAACACATTGGAAGACATCTTGGTCATCTAGCATTCATGTTACACCTGCATCAGTCTACCAGTAGGTATCTACCAATCGGTCGATCTGTGGCTGAAAAGACTTTAAAGTTACATTGATTCAGTTGAAACTGGATCAGAGCTTTTTACTCAACAAACATACTCACTTTGTCTCTTTGTGTAACTGCAGACAAGTACATTCCCACCTCCCTACAGCAGAAAACACAAGCCTAATGAATTATTGAGTGGCATTAGGTTGTGTTGGACTGTTGCCATGTTATTAATGTTTTTCTTCCCCTCTATCTCTCTCTCTCTTTCTTTCTCCCTATCAATTATTTATAGAGGTGGCTGGATCCAAATAAACCCATAAGGAAGCAATTAAAAAGTAAGTAATTTTATACAAAGCACTATACTATAGACTGTTGTTTACCACCCACCATTGATTTATTGTTTCTCTTCCTTTGTATCTGCACGTGTTCTAATGAATAAAATGCTAGGGGGCTCCCCACATCATCTGAACTTCCGGGTGAAATTTTTTGTGAGTGACCCCAACAAACTTCAGGAAGAATACACACGGTGAGTTTGTGGATTTCAGCTTTGATGTAAAGACCTTAAAAAGTGTTTATTAAAGAAACATTGCTCTGTTCATTTGTGTGCCTTGAATGCTGGTTCTTGGAATGAGTTCGGGCTCGTTCACACAGAATGCGTCTTTGCGCCTAAAATGTGAGACGCCGTGCTCAAGAATGGTTTAAAAAAAGCCCCGCCTCCGGGATCATCTGATTGGTCCACTGTTATGGAACTGACATTGATGAGCGGCACTGTATGTAAAAGTTGAAATTCTTTTAACACGGCATCTTAAAAACGAGGTGCTCATGTGCGAAATGCTGCAAAAGATGTGAGACGCGAGCACAATGGTCATACACGTCCATCTAGCGCATGTTTACATAAAAAAACAATGGAAACGTAGCGGGTCAGAATGGAAAAACGTTAAGGCCGTAAGGTGGGAAGGACATTCTAGTCCCCCTTTTTTTTTTTTTTTTTTTTTTTTGGACAAAAATTTGTCACCAAATTCAGTCATCAAATTTTGATTTGTTTTCCTAAAAGAGAAATACTAAACATTTTAAATGTTTGTTTAAAAACAATTGAAATGTAAAAGTAACATTTGTTATAAAATATATATGATAAAAGTTTATTTTGCCAACTTTTAAATGTACACTATAGCATTTAAAAGTCTTCAAAGCTAAACTAAAAACAGATTTGATGTCATGGGGTCTTTATTATACATTTATTCATGTAGCATGCTTGAATCATGTTGTAATTCTTGTTTCTAAGGAGGATAAAAATAGTTCAGAGAAGCATAGACTAGAACAGGGATGAATAAAGCAGGATCACATGTGCATAATGTTGTAATTCATATTTGTTGATTCATAGTGATTCATGGTGATACTGTTGCAATATCTCTTTGTGGTGTTCTTGTAGTTCAAACAGTAGAGTATGGCAAAGGTCATCATGGGTTCAATACCCAGGGAATGATTAAACAATTAAAATGTATATCTTAAATGCAATGTAAACTGCTTTGCTGCCTTAAACAGCAAGTATCTTAATATTATAATCATTTTACACAAACTTAAGACACCTTATAAAACCTTACATAAGTATTTGTTTGCTTTGCTTGGTTAGATAATAATGCAAAATTGCCATTTAATGTTACTTAAACTCTCTATCTAAACTGCACTGCAGTACAGTATGGCACAGCATTTCCTGTAGGAAGTTTGATTTAATATTTATTATTATTATTTTTTATATATTTAAGACTTCACCTCATGAATAATACATACTCAAAGAGATTATTTGTCATCTTCTTTTCCATCTGTGTAGGTACCTGTATTTTCTACAGATTAAGCAGGACATACTGAGTGGAAGGTGAGCTGGATGATGTATGACTGTTTTAACTGAAAATCTCTTCTTAAGTCCAGTTGCATAGTATGTGCATTTAGTAGTAGGGGGCATTCAGTTTATTTGTAAATGATTATGTCTGTAACTAGTACTATATAGACTGTTCATGCAATATTCATCTTGTGATACCACTGCAGTTTGCGCTTCTGAATTTGCATGTGCTTAATGTTCTTTTATGGTTACTTAAGTACATTAATTTGGTACCAATTTGTTTTGATCTCCCAACATGTTATACTGTTAATTTAATATAATATATATCCTTCCCAGACTGCCCTGTCCGCACAATACTGCCGCACTCCTGGCATCATACGCTGTTCAGTGTAAGTATGAGTTCTTCATTGGAATGAACGGTTGTAGGATTTAAATGACAAAGAAGCCACAAAACTAAATCATTTTTTTTTAAAGCAGAACGGTATGTGACGGTCAATTACATGTGGTTTGCTTTAATTCTGGTTTGGTCTCACCATCTTTAATGTTACAACTTTAAATCCTGTTTAATGTTATGTTTGGTGTCAAACAAGTGGCGCCTGTAATTCTCTATTTCTTGAGCGAGTGGAATTGATAGCAATTTAGCATAGCAACAGAATTATAATTAAAGTTGTTTTCCGCCTATGTTATGCACCACATTTCTTTTTCCACGTCAATATATTTCACCATAGATGGTATCATGCAAACTAAAATCTAGTGCTGAGCTACCCAGCAAACCACTGAAATACAACAGCGCAGGCTCAGCATGGTACATTCCATCTGTGCACAACCTCAACGCTTAACAAGCACTAGCTTGTAAAACAGGAGTACATGTGAGCAAGAAATCTCTCTGAAGTACAGCAGGCACAAACACAGCCCAGCACATCTGAGTTAACCTAATAGTGCCCATTCGAGATGGAGCAGTGAGTGACATGGCATATCCTGGGCCCTAGGGGGTCCGCTTGCCAGATTGAGCTCAGCAATAATGACTCTTGACAGATTGCTGTAGTGAGCACATTTGCTCCGGTCTCTCCGGGGCTTTTAGCATGCAGTTTGGGCACTATATAGGTCAGAGGGGATTCTGTTGAGCCCAGTAGCCTAGGACAGCGCTATCTATTGCAACTCATTTTGTTTGCTTTAAGGTTTACTGACAAGCTGCCAAAGTGGCAAAATTAATGCGAAATGCTGCATTTTGATTCTTTTTTTTTTTTTTTCAGTCAGTGGAAGTGGTTTAGCGGATTTCAAAGAGACTTACTGAGTGCTTGTGTGTTTTACATGATAATAAATATTGTAACAGGTGTTCAATAATGCTAAACCCTTGAATAGCTTTAAGCATTAGTGCGTTTTATCATTTTATTTTAAACTGAGGATTAATGTAATGATAATGCAATGCTTCCCCTAAAATTAAGTGAAAGTGAATTGATCTCATTCAGTCTCTGATTCAATGCAGTCATACATTGTCTCAACATGTTTGATCTGACAACATTTGGCACTCAATAAGAATATATTATCTCATCAGAATGTTTTGACTCTAAACCTGTAATGTGGTATAACCACCAATGTAAAAATGGTATATTTTTACATGTATAAAATGTACAGAATATTATATTCTATCTTACACCTTCAATTAACATGATTGGACACATCTTAATCATTTTCAATTCATTTTTCAAATAAAGTTGGAAAAATGAGTTAGAATGTTTTTCATGCTGCAGATGTTTCACCAAAGCTGCATTTATTTGATCAAAAATAAGTAAAATTAGTAATATTGTCAAATATTATTACAGTTTAAAATAACTCTATTTTAAAATGTAATTTATTCCTATGATGGTAAAGCTGAATTTTCAGCATCATCACTAAAGTCTTCAGTGTCACATGATCCTTCAGAAATCATTCTAATATGCTGATTTAGTGCTCAAGAAATATTTCTGATTATAATTAGTGTTGAAAATAGTTTCATTAATAGTTGCTTAAGATTTTGTTGAAACTGTGCTATTTTTGGGGGGGGGGATTCTTTGAATATGGACTTCAAAATAACAGGATTTATTTGATAGATAGATAGATAATGTAAAAGTCTTTACTGTCACTTAAAGTATCAGTTTATTTTAAATAAGTTATACAGTACATATAATTTTTTAGGCCATTTTGCTTATAATAATAGGGCATTTGGGGCATTTTTTTCACATAATAATAGTGACACATAATAATGTGATAATGTGGTTTACACACAAAGTGAGATTTGGGTACCAGTATGTATCCATCCATGATCCTGCCCCTTTACATTATCAGGTGACTTTGTCTGCACGTTGTACTGTTATGAGTCATGGCTGTTATCCGTAACACTGTGGTTGTATTGTGTGATTCAGCTGAGCTGGGTGATTACAGTGAGGCCGAGAATTTGCCAGGATACCTGTCTGAGTTCTGCTTCATCCCCAACCAGCCTCAGGGCTTTGAAAAAGATGTCACCAAACATCACCAGCAACACAAGTAAGAATCATCGCTTTAAACTTACTCTGGCAGAACTCTGACCAACTCTGTCACTGTACTTTTATAATCAAATATTCCTTTCAGCACATTACATTGCTGTCAGAAATTTGCCACAATGAAGGAGTCTTGTTGATTTCACATATGGCTTGATGAATATTCACGAACACTGTGTCAGTGAACATGCTCACGTGTGCTTTCTCAGCACTCATTGCTCAGTATGCACACTGTAGAGCTCTGCTGAGAACAGGAAGCTCATTGTATCCCACATCTTAGCCATACTGACAAATCGGTGGATTCTCAAAGATGGCAATTTAAGCAATTTACACAAGAGTTTTGTGCAAGCATACTTCTATTACACTATCTTGTGATGTGAATCTGAAGCACATGTCTTAATTTTTACCCTTTATTCTCCTTTTTTGGCCTGGACACAGTGGACTTAACCCAGCACAGTCTGAATTCAATTATCTGAACACTGCACGAACGTTGGAACTCTATGGAGTGGAACTACACTATGCAAGGGTAAGTGTGCCAGGGCTGTTTCATTATGTATCTACACACAAGGCTCTTTGTTACATATAAAGATAATCATTCGAACAGGAAAGCCCATTTCATGTCTGTTCCTCACACAAAGCTATTGTATAGCTTTAGAAGACTTTGGCCACTGTATGTACTTTCATTGTATGGGGAAGAGCAATTTGCATAGCTTTTATGTCCCATGAAAGTAATAAAGTTATATGGGTTTGGAACGAAATAAGATGAATAACAAAATAAGATGAATGTTTCTTCAGAGTTTTCATTTTTGTGTGGGCTAACACTTAAACATTACACAGGACAGTTTCAAAAAAGCTTAATGATCCTCATTAATAATTTCTCTCTCTCTCTCTCTGTTCCTGCTTTCAGGATCAAAGCAACACAGAGATTTTCATGGGCCTGATTTCAACTGGCATTGCCATCTACAAGAACAGGGTACGAATCAACTACTTTCCATGGTAAGTGAACTTGCCTTATTGGTGTCATTTGGGTTCATTCAAATCATGAAGTGTAATGACTATGGCTGAGATTGTAAACTTAGCCAGTTTGAATGTTATGCATTCTTGTTAGCCTCAAGGCATCCTTGAATGAAGATTTCCAGTTTAAAATGCAGTTTTTTTTTTTTTGTTATTTTAACTAGGCGTCAGATTTCTACGAGAATTGGTTTGTCAACACTGAATGTTTAAATGATGCACAATGGAGCACAATATAAGCCAATAAGAACATATATGCTATTTTAATATAAAGTTATGTGGAGCAGAATTGGACCAATGAGATTTTGTGGTGGATGGGGCTACCAAGCATGATGCGATGAAAATAAAAGTCAAGCAATGGACAATGTCCTATCGATTGTTATGGCCTTGGAGAAAGTGATAGCTTACATTAAAGGGTTAGTTCACCCAAAAATGAAAATTCTGTCATTTATTACTCACCCTCATGTCGTTCTACACCCGTAAGACCTTCGTTCATCTTCAGAACACAAATTAAGATATTTTTGATAAAATCTGATGGCTCAGTGAGGCCTCCATTGCCAGCAAGATAATTAACACTTTCAGATGCCCAGAAAGCTACTAAAGACTAGAGATCGACCGATATATCGATTTACCGATATTTTCCCCGATATTTAAGCATTTTACCATAATCGGATATTGGTTTTGAATTTAATTCTCTCTCTGTTGTCTATGCTCATCATTATTCTTGTGAAGTCGTCTGCATTTTGCTGTTCACTCAGCGGGTTGATGCTCAGGAAATGCTCCTCCAGCATGGCCACTGCATGTAACTTTTAACAAGATTCATTACTTTAAAACACCGTAATTATATAAACATTTACTATATAACCATTAATTCACTAATAAACATCCAAGTAAATGCTACCCAATGGAAATTATTATCTCCGCAAGCGATCTCAGTTTGAGTATAGTTCTATGTAAATGCATAGATAAACAGCACTTTGTCAGCAGACATTTCATAATCTAGAACGACAAAAACATTATTAATAATTCTAACATACCAGTTGAGAAATGCAGTAAAATACGATGTTTTGTTTGTTATATTCCAATATTCCAAAGAATATTATTCAGTTATTTAACATTATCCAGCGAATTATTCTTCACTCTTTTCTTTAGCCTATTAAACAGCTTATAAATCTACTAAAACTGTAGTTTAAAATGAAGTATTACATTTCTGCAAAGTTGATATGTCTCCTTTCTTTAATTTATTTTCTCCATTTGAAAACATTAGACATTCTACATTTATTTAGCTTATTGTTAACATTAGTGTTGCTGCTGATGCTTTTTATAAATAAAATTATTTTTGTAATATGAAGATTAAAATTAACATGAAAGACTACTAATTTTCAACAATTAATTTTTAGTAACAGTGCACTTTTTTTATTTTTTGCACTTTCAGACCCCTCTATTTATTGGTGTATAAATAAGATTTGTTTTCTATGCAAGGAGGGAGTGATTGATATAAATAAAATGATTTGTTCAGTTCAGTTCAAATTATCGGTATCAGTTCTAAAAAATCAATATCGGTCGATCACTACTAAAGACATATTTAAAACAGTTCATGTGACTACAGTGGTTCGACCTTAATGTTATGAAGTGACGAAAATACTTTTTGTGCGCCAGAAAAACAAAATATCTAGTGATGAACAGATTTCAAAGCACCGCTTCATGAAGCTTCGAAGCTTTACGAATCTTTTGTTTTGAATCAGTGGTTCGGAGCATGTATCAAACTGCCAAAGTCACGTGATTTCAGTAAACAAGGCTTCGTTATGTCATAAGTGTTTCGAAATTTCAGTGGTACACCACTAGGGGGCGTGACTTTGGCATTTTGATATGCGCTCCGAACCACTGATTTGAATCAAAAGATTCGCAAAGCTTCGAAGCTTCATGAAGCAGTGTTTTGAAATCGCCCATCACTACGTATTGTTGAATAAGATCATTGGTTTTTTTTTTTGTTTTAGTTTTTTTTTGGTGCACAAAAAGTATTCTCGTCACTTCATAAGGTCAAACAACTTTAGTCACATAAACTGTAGCTTTAGTAACTTTCTGGGCATCTTAAAGTGTTAATTATCTTGCTGGCAATGGAGGCCTCACTGAGCCATCAGATTTTATTAAAAATATCTTAATTTGTGTTTCAAAGATGAACGAAGGTCTTACGGGTGTAGAACGACATGAGGGTGAGTAATAAATGGCAGAATTTTCATTTTTGGGTGAACTAACCCTTTAATTACTGTAAGAATTATTAATTATATGGTTATTTATTGAACATTGATTTAAATATTGCTGTTAATTATATTGATTATTATTATTATTGACAAAAATTTTACAAAAACATTACACTGAAATTTCATAAATTTATGAATAAATTTAAATTTAATTCATAGTTTATTCAAACTATATAGTTTAATTTCTACTGATTTTTTTTTTTTTTTTTTTTTTTTTTTTTTTATATGTAATCTAACTAAATACCATTCTGAGGGGGTGTATTTTACGTGTTTAGACATTTTATCTTCAGACATTTTTAGATTCTCCGTCTTTAGTTGCACTCATTTCACATTGTGAGCAGTGGAATAGCTGATGTGGAATGGATAAAAGCCTCTGTTAAATAATCAAATCTCCTCATCAGGCAAAGCTTCCCCCCTCCCCCCACCACCAGACAGTTTTTCTGGCACACAAGCCCAGCTGCTACTGTAGCTGTAGCCCAAGCACCTCCCGTTTGAAATACACGCACAGATGCTTTCCAGGCAAACTATGTTTAGCCCAGAAGAGAACAGTGGCTGTTTACCACAGATGTCAACTAAGCTCTCAGGGCAAACGGTTGCTCTTATTGATTATTTTATCGCTCACCCCTGCAGTTCTTAAACTTCAATAGTGATGGTTAGAAAGAGTAAATATATACAACACTGACTATGAATGCACATAAATATGTGGACGCTAGTGATCTCTAAAGAGAAATGAAGTTCAGTTTGACCACCTTGAATCATTGACTGTGTGTTTGTGAGTTGCACTGTGCTGTACTATTTGTGTGTGACAGAATGTATCATAAGTGAATGACACTCAAGCATGTGTTTATTCGGACATTTGAGAGTGTGTGTGTTGTGTTGAATATATTTAGCTTCCCTCTGAGTCATATTTTAATAGGAGTAAAGCTTAGAGAGACACAAAGGGCCATGAAATAGGTCAGGGAATTTTAACAGCTCACAATGTGTTTACTGCCCTTGAAAATGTGTTTTTGTTTTACCAACAAATAATTTTTTCCCCTTTATTTTAGGTTGAAGATTGTGAAAATATCTTTTAAATGCAAACAGTTTTTCATCCAGATAAGAAAAGAGGCAGTAAGTAGTACACTTTTTTTTTCTTTAATACTGTGATTCTAGCTCAATGATACTCATCGCAAAACAAAGGTCACGATTCACAATGCGCCACAATGTCGCATGTAGATTTTGACTGAAAGTGTAGGGGATTATATGACTGCACAAATAATTTAAATATTAAATTATTAAATAAATGTTAATGTATTAAAATTACTATTTTAAAACAGTATACATTTATAATATTAAAAATATCACTATTTTTGTGTGATGTGTGGCAGCACATTTCTATATGTGTGAAGAGAACATTCAATTTAAACTACAATATTTTTGTTCATCTGTGCCGTTTCCTCTCACTTTTTGCTGATAACAATATGTAAAATCATAAGATGACTCCAATAGACATCATCACTCCCATTTCCAAACTGCAGAGAGCCGCAGTTTCTATTAATAAGCAATCTTGCTCAGGCTATATCAAATTGAAGAGCATATTGGCTCCCATAGCACCACTGATCTTTGTTTATTTGAAATCCCTCTGTAATTACTGCTCTGCTGTCAGTGATGATGCAGAGTGAGATAGAGACTCTTTACAGCTTATTAATTATGGAGAATAGATGATGCATTGTGCATGTGGGGGAGCGCGATGCGACCTGACATCAGAACAGTGCCGACTCGACAAGAACCTGTGCCTGAACTGGTTCTCCATGGCCTCACAGACCCTCTGCTGGAGACCTCAAAACACCCCGGTGGTGTGAATAATGCACAGGGACCTTTCAGAAGCAGTTGTACTAAAAGCAGAACTCAATGATGTCGTGATCCATAATTGATGCCCAGATGGCAGAGCTTGGCTGAGTGGGTCCAATTTCCCTGGCCCTGGGTCGCAGCCCCTGCGATTTGTACAACCAAAAACAGTCCAGGAAGTGCATTTACCCCCCTCTGGAGTCCCCAGTGACCAATGGAGCCTTGAAGATTGGAGTGTCAATCCTAATAGGTCTCTCCAGAGCAGAGCTTTTTGGGTACTTTGGCCAGGTTTCAAATGGAAGCCCATGTTCAGAGCAAAACAAGACGAGATAATGTGTGTAACGTTCAGGGCAGGGAATGTAAATGTCAACAACATCTCCTGTGTTTTGGGTTAAGCTTGCAGTATGCTTGATTTAACAGCCTTAAGATCCTTCTTTCTTTTTTTTGCCTACAGCACGAGACAAGAGATACGTTGCTCGGTTTCAACATGGTAAACTATAGGGCCTGTAAAAATCTCTGGAAGGCCTGTGTTGAACACCACACCTTCTTTCGGCTAGATCGGCCCGTTCCTCCACAGAAGAACTTCTTTGCGCACTACTTCAGTTTGGGCTCCAAGTTCCGTTACTGGTAAGACAGTCTTCCAGTGTTCTTATACATCCACAGTACTTCATAATTTTTTTTAAACGGGGCAAAAAATAGTGCATGTAGTTTGAGGAAGTGCAACTTATGAGTTGCTATCAGGTATCAACAGTAAAGTTATTAATACAAATCCCAAAATCCCTTTCATTTTGTGTGACATGCTCATTTCATTTTTTTCTGAGCAGAAATTCATAGATTTTGTTTTCAGTCTTATTATTGCAGTAGTTATTTGTGTGCACCGGAAAGCTTGACCTTAGTCGACATGAACAAATACTCTAGTAAATCATGGGGATAAACTCTTGAAAAATAGATGATGCTCTTTTAGCCAATTTTAGATATAGGGAAACTAGGATGAGGAGCTGATCAATAATTCATCTTGCAAAGCCTTTTAGATTTATAAGTTTATTGGTGCTGTCTATAGTATATTAAAACATATTTGAACTCTGTAGCTTTGAGCAGTAAGAGCCTCATATAAATGAGGCCATTCACAGAATTGGAGATCTCAGGCAAGAAAGTCACATTATATGTTGTGAAGTTGTGAAATATGGTTTGAATCCTGACAAACATTGTACATCTCTTCACAGCGGGAGGACGGAAGCACAATCTGTTCAGTATGGCAAGGATAAGGGAATCAAGGACAGAGTGTTTGCAAGGTAATGTAAGCTTGTACTTCAGGGATTTTGTGTTGGTGACCTGATATGATTCTTCAGTTAATGATCATTAGCTTATTTGGTCTGAAAGAGTATTTATTATTGTGGAAGTGTGAACTTATAAAATAAACTACCAGCTGGTGAGGAGGAGTGACTTGGTGCAGCAGCTTTGAGATGTTTGGATTAAAGTCCTTTTTAAGTAAATCAGTTCACTCAGTGGTCACTGTCTTAGTAACACCCCCGGGTAGATATTTCCAGTCATTAAAGTACAGCTCTTATCTACTAAAAATCTCCAAAACTGTTTGCCAAGATTATGTTTCAGTAATGTATATCAAATCACTACTGACAAACAGTGTAATGGAACTTTCTTTATCTCAAATCAGGCTATTATAACGCTAACATCGACTACAATTTAAAAGTTAAGTACTTTTTTTTTTTTTTATATATAGAATTATCTTCTGAAAATAGTTTTAATTTAACAGCATTTATTAGAAATAGATATCTTTTGTAACATTATAAATGTTACTTTTTATCAATTTTTAATTGCTGAATACATTTATTAATTTCTTTAAAAAATACATATATATTAACCTGATCTTTTGAACTGTAGTGTACATGAGCATTATAAAGCAAAAAGACCAGTTAATACGTTTGTCAGTAGTGAATTTTTGAATGAGTTACTGCTCAATCAAATCATATTAGAAATACAATTTTCCAATGTAATCTATTACTTTTACCAAATTGTTGACAATGACTTTTGTTATGCATCTTTTTAGAGTCTATAATATCCCTTCTCAACAGTCTTTTATATTTTACTATCTCTCATGAGAATGCTGACCAATACTAAGATTGTTGCTTTCCAAAAACCTTGCATTGGAACTTCACTGCTCATGAAAAAGTCACGACTTTTCAAAAAGTTTGAGTTGTTTGAAATGTTAACTAATGCGAAACTCTAAAATGATGAGTGTAGTCAAACTTGTGTTTGTTCTTTTTATCTCAAAATAATGATTGACATTGGCAGACTGACAGTAGATTCTGTATGATTTTCAGAGTGGATACTGTTATAACAGAACAAAATATGACAGCACTCTTGAATGTCGTATATATGTATTAGTGCTGTCAATCGATAAAAAAAATTAACTCTCTTAATCACTTTTTTTCTGTGATTAATCGCAACTAAAAACACTTAAGTTTTTATACGTTTTTATATTTTATAATGTAATAATTTCACAGTTAATCTCCAAATTAAAACAACATAAAGAAACAACATGAAGACAGTATATTTTAAATACTTGTTTAATGGCATCTTTTTATGAATGAAGGTCAGTATCACTGATACTAATAGTGTACAGCTACTGATGTCTCGATGAAATTGATTTTTTCCCCAATTTTAAACATGAATTATAGCCATTCAACATTACAGTGTAATTGAAAGCTATGTTATTTTTTTACATATATTAGGCTTCAAAAATATAACAACTTTTAATTTAAGTGAACTTGGAACAATCCTCACATAAACCCATAATAAATGTCATATTTACCTGTGCCTTTCCTACCTGTCTAACAGATTGGTAACTTCATTCAATTTCTGTATTTTTTGTTCTTTAGTCAACAGCAGTGATTAATTTTCTGTTACCTTTGTTCTTTCATTATCTTCAATGACAGACGGCATTAGTGGTTGCTGTCACTTTAAGAGCTGCCGCTGCCGCACATGACGCAGATCTCACATGCGTTCCACTTTCTCACCGCTCTTTACTTTCGTTTAAGACTTTATTTAACTCATTCAAGGCTGCTCTTATGAGGATACTCGACAAAACGTATATTTTTGGCATTATTGTGCATGGTATTGTTCGTTCAAGCGCGACAGAGAACTCAATTTTGGCGTGGCGTCCATGTGCACGATGCCGCGCGTCTTTCTGTGCATCGTGTGTGTGACAGGACATTCACAGACAGTGTGTTCTCTTTTTCTCTTTTGCCGCGTTTAAATGGTTTAAAAGCATTTGCATGAATAAGAGCATGATCATATATTGTAATGCTAACCAAAGGATGACCGAACAAAATGAATGCTGCATTAATTGCGTTAATATTTTTAATGCGTTAAACTGGAAAAAATTAATCGCATGCGTTAACGTTGACAGCACTAATATTTTTGTATTTTTGTTTTTTGCTAAAAAGAGATATCTCACTAGTGGTTACTGTGTAAAAATGTACTGACTGTCTGCAGTTAAACATTCAAAATATAAATTGAACATTGTAGAACAGTGTCTCAGGAGAACATAAAGGTATAATGATAAACTTAGAATTCAGTTTAAAAAGAATGTGATCTCTGTCAAAATAGGTGTAATCGATATTAAAACATTAAATGTAAAGAAACAGTTGGCAAGATATTATCTGACTTTATTTATTCAGAAACCCTAAGTTTTAGAAAAACTAAAGGGGTTTAACACACTTAAAAGTGCCAACTGGAAATCAATGTACAGTTGCTCAGTGAAATGATATCTAACTGTCATACCTCAGAGATTTAACATAAGCTTGTAAGTGACCTTAGCCTTTGGCTCTACTGGGGTATTGCAGAGATTAACAGAATACGTTTCATCTCTCAGATCTCCCAGCAAACCCCTGGACAGAAAGGTGATGGGTGTGACAGACTGGGATGCAGTGAGCAGGAACTCACTGTCTGAAGAGAGGCTGGAGACCCGTAGCCTGCCTACCCGCTCCCCCCCTGGGACTCCCAACCAGTGAGTGCCTCTCCGTTTCAGTGAAACATCCAACCTAATTAGCAAAGACTGTAGGGTGATAGGGAAAAGACAAGTGTGTAAGCTGTATGGAAGTGAATCTCACAATTGCATGCTTGTCACATTTCAATCCAAAAAAAAAAAAGAAATAGGAAAAAAAACAAAAAAGAAATTGTAAGGGGCTTTCGCACCGGAGGAGCCTTTTCATAGTTCCTAGAACTATTGGCTGAAGTACCTGGATTTTGCCGTGTTCGCACCACAGGAACTAGGAACGATTTTAGTTCTAGGAACTCCTTTTGGTGAAACTAAATTAGCTCCTACTTCAAAGTAGGGTCTAAACCAGCACTATAGGAACTATCAGTGACGCAAATGTATGTTGATTGGTCAAACGCATGTCAAACACCGGCACCTGGCATTTTTAAAAAGCCGTGTAAACATATTTACTTCATGAACATGGAAAACGGCGATAACGGCATTTACCTGTTGTCTGCAGGGTTGTGTTCTTTTCTCCGCCCTGATGATATGTAATACTGAAAGTTGTCATAGGAGATTTTGTCTCTTAGCCCCACTTTGTACTCTTTCAGTCACGTAAATTATGCATTTACGTTATCACGAAACCCACGACACAACAAACACAGCTCCGACCACCGGTTTTTAGAGTTTGTAAATGTTGTGCTTAAAGACGCCGCTGTCGGTCGCTGCACAGTTCCTATTCCTGGTGCGAATGCAACCAGGTACATGGCCCGGGGGAGAAATTAGTTCTCGGGGAACTATCTTAGTGGCAAGTTCCTAGAACTATTTGGTGCAAAAGCCCCTATACTTGGCAAAAAGAAAATGAATCAAAAACGAATATTTTATTTTATTTTTTCATTATGGCATTATTTTCATGACAATTGAGCACGTTTGCCCACTTTTTACATTAGCCTAACAAGTTGGTTTTTTTTATTCCCATTATGCATAGCAATGAATCTCATATTTCATTACTATAATACAGAATATTTTAAAAAAATACCATAATGCGACTTTTTTTTTTTTTTTTTTTTTTTTTAATTTAAATCAGCACAAAGGCACTTAAAGGAACACACCACTATTTTTGAAAATAGGCTCATTTTCCAACTCCCCTAGAGTTAAACAGCTGAGTTTTACCGTTTTCGAATCCAATCAGCCGGTCTCTGGGTCTGGCAGTACCACTTTTAGCTGCAGCTTAGCATAGTTCATTGAATCTGATTAGACCGTTAGCATACGCTCAGAAATGACCAAAGAGTTTCGATATTTTTCTATTTAAAACTTGACTCTTCTGTAGTTACATTGTGTACTAAGACTGACGGAAAATGAAAAGTTGTGATATTCTAGGCCGATATGGCTTGGAACTATACTCTTATTCCGGCACAATGATCAAGGATCTTTGCTGCCGTACCATGGGTGCAGCAGGCGCAATGATAGAGATTGGCTGAATGGATTCGAAAAAACTCAACTGTTTAACTCTAGGGGAGTTGAAAAATGAGCCTATTTTTTAAAAATAGTGGAGTGTTCCTATAACCAAATGCCAACATGTTTAAATACAATTTAACTACTATCTACATGTTTTCATGCATTATGCATAATGAGAATACAAAAACCTTAATGGTCCTAAAAAGGCTTTGTTTCTTAAAGCAATGTATTTTCTAATTTTTCCTTTGATTTAGGGATGAAATATAACCTAGACATGTTCTTGACAGGTTTTGTGAGTTTTACCCATGCAGTAAGTCAGGGAGTCGGACAGCTGTTCATGGAGCTCTAATGAAAACTGTCACTCTCTGTCAAAGATTCAGAGATACACTTCAGCATTATCAGTAAACTAACAGTGACAGTGTTTTCAGGAAGAGTGAGAGACTGGATGAATGCAGTAAAATTAAAAATAGGGTTAGGGTTAACATTTAGTATCATGCGTTTCATCATATGTTCTTTACAGTAACTATGAATGCTACTGTGCAAAATATATTTGTTTTAATTGGTAGAAACACCTAGTTTACCTTCAGCCAGAGGATTTGTATTTACTCATAAAACAAATAGCTGAAAATGACTACAGCATCTATAAATGTTCTGTCAACAGTAGGAACTCCTTATTTGTGCAAGAGGGTCCCCGGCTACGGCCCTCTTCTATGGGTCACCTGGTGGACCATGTCATCCATGCCTCGCCCAGCCTTCCTGTTTTCTCCAATCACAAATCAGCTTCCTCTACACAAGCTAACAGCATCAGCCTGGAGTCTACGCCGTAAGTACCTCCTCTTCTTCAGTAGGAAAACAGTCCGTCAGTCAAGAACAGTCAAGAACTGGCTTTGCTAAGGTTCCTCTTGTGTTCATACTTGGTTAAGCAACCACCCAGGACTCACTAGTAACAATCTAGTGACCACAATACCCCAGCAACCACATAGCAATATGTGGATTATGCCTTTTTAAGGATAAGGCTCTCCAGATGTCATAGTCAGATGTATGATATGCTGATATTTTTATTTAAAGTAATTTCAGTGATGTTTTATTTTCTTATTTTCTATCTTTCAATATCTTAAGTCCCAAAAAGAGTCCAAATAGAATACCCCCGAAAACCATTTTTTTTAGCAGACGGATTTGGTATACTTGCTTTTTTTTATTAATGTGCTTTATAATGCATTTCA
This sequence comes from Ctenopharyngodon idella, assembly GCF_019924925.1. Classification (NCBI taxonomy): domain Eukaryota; kingdom Metazoa; phylum Chordata; class Actinopteri; order Cypriniformes; family Xenocyprididae; genus Ctenopharyngodon; species Ctenopharyngodon idella. Next base: position 20,858,110 of record NC_067228.1, read on the forward strand.
TGTCTTGAGTATGTGCTTATCCATACCGCAGTGCCACTCTAACTTATTGAAACATTAAATCATTTCAGATATTATAAAATCCTATTTACAGAAGCCACATAATTTAGTGTAAAAAACAGAAGCGCAAGTCTGTTTCTCAAATGGGAAAAGTGGTTTTACTGCACCAAAACCATCTTTTATTGGCTGTTTGTTTTGTCTCTGCCTTCCAATCACGGCTACCACCCTCTGTCTGCGCCCTTAAATGGCCCCGAATGGAAACTAAACGCACACTGCGCAGCTGTAAAACGTGCTTACCGCTCTCTTTGCGATGGGCGCAGAGCTTTGGATTTTAATGGCGCATGGTAAACATGTCAAGCCCTTTGTGATCCTCTTGAATAGGTCTGCAGTGTACTTAAGCCTAATGACATTGCCATTGGCAGATAGGCCATTTACATGACATGTGGTTGTTTTGACTTTGTTTTCTGAGCTAGTTTAATTGAAATATAACACCCCACCCCCTTTCCTTTGTTTCAGTCTTTGAACCGTTTTAGAAATGACCTGTTTACGGTTGGGGGTCTGATGATGTGCTGTGGCAGAAAACATTAATAGTTGATTGCTTTTTAAAGGGGTGGCTCAGTGGTTTTTTTCTAGGCCTGATTGTGTTTTTGGGGCGCAGTTTAACATGTCTTAATGCTTCGCTTTTTTAAAAAAGCCGTATTTTTCATATATTTTACCTTTATTCTACACCGCTGTTTCCATTGTCATTTGAACGGCTCGTTTGACTTCCTGCTTCTATGAAGCCACTCCCTCCAAAATACGCAATGTGCTCAGATTGGTTAGCAGGCCCAGTGTATTGTGATTCGCTGAAGCGTCCGGAAACGCCACGCCCCTTACCATTAGTTGTTACATGTGCATCTGTGGAAATGTAAATAATGGCGTCTATATTGCTGTATTAAATTGAGCCTGAATCAGACCCAAATGAAGAGGGTCAAGCAGAACCTCTGCAATCGCAGCTTTTAAAGGACGTTTATGAATGGTATTTCATTTTGTATTTGTGTCAAAGTGTTTAGATATGCTGTCACTGCTGTTTGTTAGCTTTCAATATACAGTTTTATCCTGATTAAAGCTTTACTGTAGCCGAATACATGACTGAGTAGTAGCATTTTTGTAAAGGTAGCGTTTAATTTATAGCATGAACAACTGTTTGTCTATGAACATAGAAGTTTGTTGGTGTTTGTTGGCGTTTGTTGGAGAAGTATGCAACAGAATTTAGCTAACTGGCTAGCGAAGCAAAAACGTGTTGGTCTTTGTTTACCAAAAAGCAATGCAACCAAAAAAATAGCAACAGAACTATACATTTAAAAGACATGTACAAACAATAAAACGCACTTACAGTTTGGGGCACATAAACAGCAGCTTCTGCTTTTAAAGTGGGAACTGCTCCATCTTTCAGTAATAGCCTTTGTGCAAATCCAGCATTAAACTCATGTAGATTCTGGAAGCTGTCTTCAGCGGCGCATCCAGTGTAGAAAATATCACTGATTATTATTATAATGGGTTCTATTATCTTTTGATGCGTCGCTCGCGTCCGGTGTAGACAACTCTTCCGCTTCCATTATGCTGACATGGCCTCGCCCACTTTGTTGCGTGTTCCCGGGGGCGTGTTTTGCAGGGTTTATGATGTCACCAACCCGGGAAGAAGCTTGTTGTAGTCCAAACCAGTCGTTTTTGTAGGCATTAAACTACCATAACTTTAAAAGACAATATCTCTGTTTGCATTGAACTTTCAGCGCTGTAACTTTGCAAATACTGTTTATGCTCAAGCAGCAACATTACACACTAACTAAAGTTAAAAAAGTGAAATCGCAATGAACCACCCCTTTAAATGAGTCTAACGGGCCGAAGAAATTTGATAGCGCCTGCAGTGCCACAATTTCTTAAGGTGATTTTTATTGAAAGATTGAGGTGTATTTATGTGAATTTTTAAAAGGTCTGTTGTCAGAATGGGGCATCAGGAAGATAGAATCTACAGTATTTTTTAGTACGAGTTAGATTTTTTATTGGTGAGCATTCTTACAATGCTTGCAATTTATTTTTTAATTTAGACAAAAGTTTATTCAGTAAATTATTTTTTTATGGCTTTGCTGACCTATCAATATTCGTATATTTTGAGTATTGTTGGCTCTGTGATCAATTGCTTATGTTTCTCCATTGTATGTCGATTTAGATACAAGCATCTGCTAAATTCATAAATGTAAATTTCCCCGGCCACAGTGAAATCTCATTAGTTCAACATCTGGTTCCAAATGTGTATTTCACATCAAATAGGTGTTTGGACACGGTGGTAGTTAAATTATCTTCACAATAAAATATAAGCCCCTTTCATACATTAAACCTAGTAAATTACTGTAAAATTACCAGATTGACTTTTCCGGTAAATAGACAAACATGCTGTTCACACAAGCATCTGCGTTCCATCTTTTTACTGGAAATGTCAGCACATTCTGATCTCATACGTGCTCATACCGGTAATCCTGTTTTTTTGTTTTGTTTGTTTTTTTCCCCCTTCTCCCTCATAGCATCATACCATTAATTTACTAGTAATGTTACAACATCTCAAACCGTACTGTATTTTTGAAAAGGTCCTGTTCCCCTGATATCTATATGGTAATTTACTGGAAATTTACCAGTAAAGAGACCTTATGTGTAAAATTCACTGTAATAGGGAAGTAAGAGTTTGGCATAACTTAGGATCAGTGTTGGAGATGTTTACTGGGCCGGTATAGTATATTTAATTTGTATTTCTGCTTTCTTAGTTTATTTATATATCATTTAAAGGAACTGAATAAGAATATATATTTATTAACATACAGATTTATGTGTATGCTCATGCTCCACAATGCATAAAATGCTTTCTCTTCCGCTTTCTCTTCCTGTACACCTGCCAAATGATGACATAACCACCTGCTGTAGAACCCAGCAGCAGAACTGAACACAATTCAGTTTTTCCATCATTCTCGATTCATTAAACCATTCAGCTCATAAGAATCATTTGTTTGAGTATTGGACTACACTGGTTGTTGAATGTCCCTGCTGTCTGTAGATAAACAGACATTTGCTCTGTGACCTTTGGCCTGCTCAGCTGCTCTGTATGTGTGTGATGTGTTCAGTTTGGGTCAGAGCGGTCACTTTCTGACACCATGCTGGGGTGAGAACATGACTATAAATGAAAACAAAAGCCAAAAGGGGTCAGTGAGAGCCGACGCACACATTGAGATGCGCACACTGGTATGCCCCATATACAAACACACACTCAGATACTCGTAACCCCCATGGTGTGGTGTTCCTTGGAAGTGTGTGCCCAAGTGTGAAAGCTAAAACAATGTGTTGCATAATTCAGTGGTTCACTGGATTGTCACAGTATAATGTGTTCAGTTTAACTGAATAAAATATATTGAGCTGAATTCTACTAAACCTGTTTGAAGTCTCTTCTAGCTGGTTGCGACTGCTAAACTTTTTAAGAAGCGTCATTCATGTGTTGGACAAAAATGATGGTATCGAAACCCTTTTATTAAAGTGATATTTCACAACAAAATGAAAATTGAAATCATTTACTCACCCTCATGTTGATCCAAACATGTATAGTTTTCTTTTTATCTGTGCAAAATGAAAGGAGATGTTTTAAAGAATGTTTTCATGCTCTTTTCAATGAAATGCAAACATGAATGTATTATTCTTATTTATTATATATATTTATATTCACCATGAATTTAATAGGTCTCCGGAAGGCGTTGAAGGCCCGCCCCCTGCCCTCCCTCCCAAACAGTCCCGGAAGAACCTGAGCCAGCTTATACTGTCCCACTCCCAACAGGACTTGGACAACCACATCAACGAAATGTACGATGTCCCCATAGCAACAGACAAGACCATGGTAAGAATACGTCCACTGACTCACTCGACCCAGACTGTCTGTGCGCTGCTTTGTTGTTCTTTTTTCCAAAGTTGGCATTAATAGTCCAGCGTCCCTCCCTGCTATGGTACACCGCTGATGTGGTTGTACTCTCAAAAAGTAATAAAACACTTGGTGGTTTAGTGTACGCAGTTCCTTGCACATAAATAATTTTAACTGCCTCAGTGCGAGTTAATATTTCAAAAGTTTTTATTTTTATTTATATATCTATTAAGATGCAGTGTTTGTGAAAAACTAATAGTAATAATGCATTTTATGTATGTAGTATTTTTCATACATAAAATGCAGGCTGAATAAAAAAAAAAAATCTTTCTTTTTTAACGCCATTCCAGCTTCTATTGCTATTCAAGGCAAGAAACAGGTTTATTTATTAGAAATAAAACTAAATAAGATGCAAAATGAATTAATTTAAAGTGAATCTGAAGCCTACCTTTCTCATTCGGCACTGTTTCCGTTTTTGAGACGAATGCTAAACTATTATTTATTATGTAAGCTTTATACTTCACTTGCAGTATCGACATCATCCTTCACATAACAGCAGTCAGGCGGTGGTCACGGGTGGTAAACGGCAGATTGTAGGCCTATTGCAGAATTGAATTGAGCAGTGTAACGTTTTATGTGTTTGGTTGATTGTATTTTATTTTAATATTTAACAGCTGCGAAATCAAGTAGCCTAAGCAATGCAAGAATTTGTGTTCGCGCGCGTGAGGCGCCGGCGCGACCAGTGGAATTTTTTTTCCTTCTAAGACAGTAAGCTGTACTCCGTAATTTATGGTCATACAGGTAAAAGCAAGACATAATTCATACATTTACAAAAGACACTCAAATAACGAAAACAAGCAGAATGTCTGTTTCCTTTCCTAGATCTTTGGAGTGCACCTCAATGAACCATTTTAGTTTTGTTAATAGACCTAATTATTTAAGTGAAATATTTCGCGTAGCCTATAGGCCTATTCCCTTTTATTTTATGTGTTATGTAGACCTATAGTTTTATTCTGTTTTCTCCGTTCACAGAAGCGCTGCATGTGAGTGATGTGATGTTGTGTGAACTCATGTTCTACATATCCTGCAATTTTCGCTGGTTTCAAATTGCACAACAAGCTGCATATACTTGACATTGATTTTCACTTAAATGTAGGCCTAATGCTTGGCGGTTGGTGACATATATCATCGGAAAAACTAATGCAAGTGCATTGCCATTGTGACTTACCTAACCTATAATGACTTGACAGCTGAGCATGAGCGCGTCAGCGTGGGCATTTCACTCACGTTGGATGCGTCAGCGTAACATTTGCATAGGCTGTACTATTTGAATTAGTGATTGGTTGACTGCCAAATCAAAATATTAAACAGAACGATAAAATAACGTTATTAACCGGTTAATGGCCATTTCAAATTAGCGTTTCTGTTCAGAACGATTAAATTTGATTTTGTTTCCGTTTCTGGTTACGTTCCAGTCAAAATTACGTTCGTTTTCGTTTCTTGAACCGGTTCAGAGCCCTGGTCTAAAGTACTGTGAAGATTAGGCAAATTAGTCCAGACGTAGGACTGCGCGTGACATATAAGCTTAATAAAGCCTGAACCTCGTCGTTGGTCCATTGGTTGTATTTTTTTAAAGCTCCATTGTTGAATAGCAAACAACTCTTACTGCATGCACCGTAACAGACTTTTAAAAATGGTGGTTTAAAATAAAATGATGCGTGGAGTCAACTAATCAAAATGCTGCATGCACTCAACCAATCAGCATGTTCAGCACCCAAGTCATACCCCTGAAAGTTCCTGAACTTTGAAAAACTTCTACCTCACAAGTAGGGACTTTCTGAGGGGAAAGTTTTACCCAGAACTTCATTTAGACCCTGGTTCCTGCAGTCGAAACACAGAGTACCACCCAAAGTCCCTAGTTCCTGGGGAAAGTTCCTGTGGACTTAAGATGTTTTTAGAAACTCTTGTGATCGCTTGGAACTTTTTTAATTTCAGTTGCTAAGATTTTCCAGATTTTGGGGGCATAATGGCTTAAAGCATCTTCACCTGATCTCTGACTGCTTATATGCCAGTCTGCCAATAAAATAGGTCAAACAATGATTTGAAACATGCTTAAACAGACAGTCAGAAATGTATGAAGGAGCCAAGTCATACATTGTTTTAAAAACCAGTTAGAATCCTGTACTTAATGGAATAATAGATAAAACAAATTCAATGTGCTTTTTTAAATTTGTTTAAAATTTGAACATAGAAAATGACATGTAAATGTTGACATTATTGTAATTTTTTTCTCACGTTTAGCCCAATGGAGTCGTTCCTCATGACAACCTTGTCCTGATTAAAATGAAACCGGATGAGAATGGGAGATTTGGGTTTAATGTGAAGGTAAAATGCTCAGCATATGTTAATTACTGTGACTGATTGTTGATGATTTAATGATTCCATTGCCTCTTAGAAATCACCTCTCTCTTTCTCTCCTTTTTAGGGTGGCTCTGATCAGAAAATGCCCATTATTGTGTCTCGAGTAGCGCCTGGAACATCGGTATGTTTAATAGGCTGTTTATTGTCATAAATACTGTAGTATTACCCTTTTATAGGGCAGCTGGGATTAAAGCTGAAAACAAGGACAGATTCATTGAAGAGTGACCTCTATAGGATTTGCAGGGAACTGCCCTGTTTGTCAATGTTTTGTTAATGCCTGTGTTTGAAGGATTTATGCTGCTTTCTGTTCAAAATTGCATATGGAGTTTTCCTACTTGATATTTCTGATTTAGAATAATCTAAATGAAGCATTAAGATCTGATTTGTCATCTAACGCTTTGAATTTCATAATTTTCTGTCTGTCTGTCTGTCTTCAGGCTGATTTGTGTGTGCCTCGACTGAACGAGGGCGATCAGGTTGTGATGATCAACGGTCGAGATATTGCAGAGCACACGCATGATCAGGTGGTCATGTTCATCAAGGCCAGCTGTGAGAGCCATTCCGGGGAGCTCATCCTGTTGGTGCGGCCCAATGGTGAGCACTTGCCTGATTAATAAACAAATCTCTTGCTGCCTTCAAGTCATGTTGAAATGACTTCACCACCATTCAAAAGTTTGGGGTCTGTATAATTTTTTTTTTTTTTTTTTTTACGTTTTTGAAAGAAGTCTCTTATACTCACCAAGGCTGCATTTATTTGATCTTAAATACAATAAAAACAATAATATTGTAAAATATTTTTATAATTGAAAATAACTGTTTACTATGTTAATATATTTTAATAAAGTGTAATTTATTCCTGTGATGGCAAAGCTAATTTTTTTTTCAGCAGCCATTACCCCAGTCTTGATCCTTCAGATCCTTCAGAAATCATTCCAATATGCTGATTTGGTTTGCTTAATATTTTAATTATGGAAACTGTGATAATATTTTTTACATGATTCTTTGATGAATAGAAAGTTCAAAAGAGCAGCATTAATTTTTAAATAGATTTTTTTGCAACAATGTACTGTCACTTTTGATCAATTCATCCTTGCTGAGTCTTTCTGACCCCAAACTTTTGAATTGTGCACATGAACACCACTACAATTATGTAAATACTACGGATAACTAGATATTTTTTATTGAAACCTTTTTGAATTGTGGCTCGTTGATTTAAAAAATCATGGAATTAGTTGTACACGCCCATTTATTTTGACCAAAATCACTACGATTTCAAAACTGAAGTATAGAGACACAGACAGCCTTTGATTTGATTCATTCACTTTTGTTGGGGGAAAATTATTTCCAGTTCTTTACACCTTGTACACCTGCCATCACAATAACTGTTTTCTCTTATGTAGCTATCTATGATGTAGTTGAGGAGAAACTGGAGACGGAGCCGGATTTTCAGTACATCCCAGAGAAATCTCCCACAGACCCATCACACCTAGACCAGGATGCCTGGAGGGACTCAATGCTGCAGTTAAAGGAGGGTCTCAACAATGCTACTATACTAGCCCAGTTTGATGTGAGTTAACAAACTGATTATTGTCACTGATCCTTTTGAGTTCTAATTAAGTTCATGTTTCTACTTGCATTTTTTTAGTAGCAGAAAATCCAGGTTTCAAGTATTTTGATCTTTACGATCAAATGCTTTTTACTCCATAGGTGATTATAAAAGCTCCATGATAATGTATGTCTTCTATTCTCCACAGGCAAAAAGCAGTTCAAGTTTATATGCTATTGTTTATCTAAATTGCTAATTTACAAAGTGATCTGAAATCCACAGCAATCAGGGTTATTCAGGATGTGGTCATATCAAAAGAACTTCCTATTACTTCCTGTCTTTCATCAGGCAGCTCTAATATCTTCCTGTTAGCGTGTGTGGAGTTTGTGTGTGTGAATATGTTGATAAAATGTGCAGTATATGACTAAAGGAGACATATTTCTATATAACATCTGTCATCAAACCTCTGCAGGATTTAAGATATTAGTGCTACAGTGCAAAAACATACATTATTTATGATTATACCATGGTCTTGTCTGAATACTCGGTTCTGATTGGCTGAAAGATGTGCAATAAAACCGTTTAATGCACAGGTAGTTCCAAGTCAGTTGAATCACTGTTCTATATTAATGTTTTTTTTTATTATTATTATTGAAGCGCGCACATACATACGTCACTCGCACTGCGCACGCAGAGACATTCAGGAATGCAGATACTTATCAACGCTGCCCTGCCACTTTTAGTAGCTAATAAAATAGCTTCGCTACTGAATCGCTACATTATATTTCTCAGCAACAAGGGGGTTACATCGCTATTTTGTAATTAAACTTACAGCTTTGTTGTTAATAGAGAGAGACGCTTAACAGACGCAGGTACGCATCTCTCATCTCTCTCCCTCTCTCGATAATTAATTCATATAAATGCTATAATTCATTCATTTAAACAAATGCAATCTTATGCACTACTATCTCTGTGATCTAATGAGCCGTAACTGACGAAAATAACTGTCAATTTTACCCTTTTAGTCAAATATTGCACTGCAAACATCAATAACAGCTTTAAGTTGTCAATTCTGGAAATTGACCATGGTATAAGCAGTGTAATCCACGGCTAGCTGTGCATTAAACTATTTTAATGCATGACGTGGAGGCAAAGAACCGCCCGACGCAAAGTGAAGGGTTATCCCTTACATATTATTATATTCATAATATACATATGCTTTCTCGCCACAAATAAAATAGCCTCTTATTGCCAGATTTACTGTTTAAAAAAAAAAAAAAAAGAAAGAAGGATGAATGAAAAAAGATGCATGCTTCTTTGCTCATTGTGCATTTATGTGGCCATGCATGGATTTACGCAGAAAGCACCGGGTGGAATGTGTCCTTAAAGTGATACATTATTGAAATGCTTGGATTTTAGGAGTAAGGGGTCATTCACATAGGTATGCGTTTTTGCATTCCACTGCACTTCTTTCTGTTGATTTTATATGTAAACATGCACAAGACGGACGTGTTTGACCATTACGCTTGCATCTTTTACAGCTTCTCATGCAAGACACAGTGTTCTAAAAACGGCAACGCTCAAGTTTAAAGTTCAACATTTGAAAACATCTCAATAGAGTGAACGGTGCAGAACATGCCTTAATTATAACTCTAATATCAGACATAGTACTGCCAGATTTCTGTAGTGACTGCCCACAAAAAATTGAATGTATGAAATTTCTGGTCTAATACTTGAAAGTTGAAAGGAAGGCATGAATACTGAAGGTCATACTTTAATTTTTGTTTTTATTACAGTTTTTATTCATTGGGATTTTTGTAGACTGACTGTTTTTGCTTTGTTTTAAAGCAACTGTATCGGAAAAGATCTGGAATGACAATGTCATGTGCCAAATTACCTCAGAATATTTCCAAAAACCGCTACAGAGACATCTCACCATGTGAGTAATGCTGCATGCTGTTCCTTTGTACTGATAACCAGTGGAAGTGATAAAAAAAAAAAATAATTTTTTGTTGTTTATTGTCAGATGATGCTACTAGAGTCATCTTGAAAGGCACAGATGACTACATCAATGCAAATTACATCAATGTGAGTAGCTCATAATTATTTTATCTCGCTGCAAACTCAAAACACCCAGCGAAAGATGGGCTATGATTAATAGTCTCTCATAATGTGGTTCTGTCATGCTCGCAGATGGAAATCCCTGCCTCCCGTCTCATAAACCGCTATATCGCCTGCCAGGGGCCGCTGCCCAACACGTGCCCGGATTTCTGGCAGATGACATGGGAGCAGGGCTCCTCTATGGTAGTCATGCTTACTACTCAGGTTGAACGAGGACGTGTATGTATACCTCTTTATGTTTGACATTAATTGATGTGTCTTTTCTTAAAACTTTTTGAGCTAACATCATCCAATACCTTTCTACCACAGGTAAAGTGCCATCAGTACTGGCCGAACCCCTCAGGTAGCGCTACATATGGCGGCTTTCAGGTTTCCTGCCAGACTGAGGAGGGAAACTCTGCTTTCTTGGTTAGAGATATGACTCTTAATCACATTGAGGTGAGTGTATCACAGATTTGCTTGTCAACCAAATTGGTGTTTGATTTACTTGCTTTTAAAGGAATGGTTTATCCAAAAAGAAAAATAATATTAATAATTCACTCACTATCACCGTCATTCACTCGTCATTCCGAACCTGTTTGGCTTTCTGTCTTCTGTGGAACACAAATGAAGATATTTTGAGGAAAGTTTGTAACCAGTTTTGGTGCCCATTGACTTCAAGTGTATGGACGAAGACATTTCACAAAATGTCTTCTTTTGTGTTCCACAGAAGAAATAAAGTAACAACATGAGGGTGAGTAAATGATGGCATAATTTTCATTTTTGGTTTTTAGGCCAGTGTTTACTTGCATTAGGCACTTGGCAAATGTTAATATTGGACTCTGAGATCTTGTTTACAGTGTATCATTTGCCATGATGCCAGTATAAGCATGTCATTTTGTGTTTGCTGATCTGTTGTTTGTGCTGTTAGAGTGGGGAGAGCAGGGAGTTGACCCAAATCCAGTACCTGGCATGGCCTGATCATGGTGTACCAGATGACTCAACGGACTTCCTGGATTTCGTGGCTCTGGTCCGCAATAAACGAGCTGGGAAGGATGAGCCCGTTGTGGTCCACTGCAGGTAATTCAAATATCTATATCACAAAGTAGTTTCTAAATGTAGTTATCCAAAGAGAATTACAGTGTAATCAAGTTTTTCCTCTCTCCCTCCCTCTGCTGCGTCCCAGCGCTGGGATTGGCCGGACGGGAGTTCTCATCACCATGGAGACGGCAATGTGTCTGATGGAGTGCAGTCAGCCAGTGTATCCGTTAGACATTGTGAGGACCATGCGGGATCAGAGGGCCATGATGATTCAGACGCCTGTAAGTTCCGCCCACCCCCTTTTGTCATGTCATATCCCCACTCAGTCATTCATTGGGAGTTTATCATTGGGAAGTGGCTGAATACTGCACTGTGCCAATGATGAGATGTTAAATAAACAAATAAAAAAATCATTTGAAGTGATGTTTTCACTCACATTTAAAATGTAGCTACAGGCCATGATGTTTTCACATATAACGTGAAGAAGAGTTGCTGTAGCAGAGGGTCTTCTTGTCTAGGCTGGGACTCTCAGAGCTTGAGACAATGATGCAGCTATGATTTCAACATGATCTGCTGTGCTTTAATGAGGCCTGTCCACCCAGAGGCTGCTGACCATGAAACCACACTAATTAGCAGGAAGAAGAAAGGGCTGATGCTCAGTGAAAACATTTGTGCACTAAATGCCCACTCTTCTTTTTCATTAGTGGTGTTGCTAAGGCATTACTATTTCTATCGCTCAACCGCTACCTTTTAAACGTTCGGGGTCAGAAAGATTTTTTTTAATTATTAATTTTATTCAGCAAGGATACATTAAATTGCGAGAGTGTAAAGTTACATTATTACAAAAAAAATACTTTTAAACTTTCTAGCCATAAATTAATAATAAAATTAAAAAATTAATTAATAATAAAAAAATGTATGTAAAAATGTATGTAATAAATGTTCCTTGAGCAACAAATCAACATATTATAATGATTTCTGAAGGATCATGTGAAAAATTTAGCTTTGTCATCGCATTCATTATATTTTAAAGTATATTAAAAAAGAAAACTGTTTTTTTTTTTTTTTTAAGTTGCAATAATATTAATATAAGGGCAATATTACTATTTTTACTACATTTATTTTTGATCAATTGAATGCAGTCTTGCTGTGCAAGAGACATTTAAAGAACCTTATTGACCCCAAACATAGTGTACATAAGGTTGGAGTTTTGAACATTATTTAAACATGTTTAAGAGAGATCAGCTGTTTCTTCTCTGCCTTCACTTGGTGGACAAAAAAAAATTGATTTAAAGGCTTATTTTGAAGGAGGGACCTGAGAGCAATATATTTTTGACTGTCCACATCTTATTTTCTGCTGCTTAACATACAAAAATGTCTTTTGGGTTGTTCAACGGTGGTTCTATATGCATTCTCCCATCTTGCTTTCTCTCTCTCTCTCTCACACACACAGACACAGTCCATGAATTATGCTCTCATCCCAGTTTCACATACTGCCATCACGCTTGGCCGCTCTTGCGTGATAGACTGACGCATCTTCCATTCACTATGACTTCCCCTCTGTTCTCTGTCTTCTCAGAGCCAGTTCAAGTTTGTGTGCGAGGCCATACTGAAGGTTTACGAGGAGGGCCTGGTGAAACCGCTCAAGTCCATTCTGCACGAATCCAACTAATGCAATGCCAGCTTTTCCCGAAAATGATGCTGAAATTCACTGACAGGATCTTCTCCACGTGATGATATCGCAGCTTCATGACAGAGCGATGGAGAAGCATCTCGAGCCAGGAACACAGGACATAAAAAAAAAAAAAGCACTGCTGCACTTTATGCTGGCAAAGAGACTATATGCCAGGCTTTAATGAGGAGAGAAAGAAAGGACAAAAAAATCTAACAAAGGTGAATTAGGTACATGTTGGGACTTTGAGTGTTCAGGGTTTTGACAAATATATATGTTAATAATGAATATAGTAAAGAGATTGCTGGTGCCATATGTAAGTGTGTAAGGGCAGGCCCGTGAATGAATGTTTTTATATGTGGTCACCTATTATTTGGAGACAAACAACACCCACAAATCAATTCACATCCAGTCTTGTGCTGCAGATGAACATTTGTATTTTTATTAGAAATATTTATTGTTTTACTTTCAATTTTTCAGCCCTGCTTATGCAACTTATCTAACTACTAACAAATCAAAATTCATATTTCTTATATATTTTTTTTCTGTTTGCTGTTCTCCCTCTTTGGCACAGGGTGAAAATAGTTTAATTTATTTTGCTGTCAAACTAAAATGCTGTCAACAAGGACTTTAAAGCACTTTGCATTACAGCTGTGATGCAAAATATCAGTTCAGTCTCTCAATGCAGATGTTAAAGGAATAGTTCATCCAAAAGTATTTTAATTATTTACTCACCCTTGTGTCTTTCCAATCCCATATGTTCTTTCGTCAACAGAATGCAAAGAAGATGTTTTGAGAAATGTTCATGCTGCTCATTTTCATACAATGAAAGCCTACAAGAAAAAAGAAAAAAAACACCATTAAGGCCTGTACACACCAGGACGAATATCGCAACGTGCTTATCGCCAGCGTTTTTCAAGACGATTTTCGTGTTCATACCCAAGCGATTTTCACTGGCGATGCGCCGAGTGAACGTGCAAATTCACTCCCTGACAGTATATGGCGCTTGTGCTGAATGGTAGTGCAAATAAACATATTTATGATACTAATAAAATTAAAGAAGATAAGAATACATATATGGCATATAATCGCGCTGCGATATTCGTCCCGGTGTGTACAGACCTTAATATTGACTATATTCCAAATCTTCTTAAGCCAAATAATAGCTTTGTATGAGGAAAAGACTAAAATTAACTTTAATTACTGAAAATATTCCTCCCAAATGCAAGAACCAGCGAGACTGTTGAATATTAAATTTAGGACCACAAACCAACCAGGAATTCACTTATGGAAGATTCTTTTGAAAATTAAATTGATTCTTTTTACTTTTCTTTTTTTAAATTCATGCTGTTGTTTTGTTGTAAGAAGAATGCCATTCAGAAATTTGATCTGTCTAGAAGCAAACATTCCCTCAAAATGAACTACATTATCATTTAAAATCAGATATTCAATTAAAGGGTTTAGTATCCCTTGTAGGTAATGTAATATCTATGTGTTGCGAATAAGAACTGCTTTTTTTGTTGTTGCTAAATCTGAACGTTACACACCACAGTGTGTCAAATGCAGTACTGTGTTGGGGATCAGATTGGAGTTTGTTTATGGTTGACCTGTTTATTTCTTGTTGCAGACTGCTCATGCAGAATATCTCGCCAACATTAGCAAGCTGAGAGTGTGTCCAGTATGTGTGTTGTTATTACCATAGGCGCCGATCCCGTGGCTGCTCGGGGGCTGGAGCACCCACGGAAAAATACGAAATATTCTCCATTGATTTAAACCAATAAAAAATAGATTTCAGCTTTCAGACACGATGTTCACTTTTTTATAGTTTATTTAAGGTCGTTTCTATTGCGTTATTTTAAAGACAAACGTCGAGAGCGCATCCAAGTGATGCGCGAGCACAAATCTCTCAATTCGCAGGCGGATTTCCTTCAGTCTCGCGCAAAACTGGACGCGCATTCTCAAATATACGGTCTAGTGGCTCTGCTCTCACTCAGATACGTGCGCGCGCTCAAATTCAAACTGTCCTTGCTCTTTCCCTAAAATGGTCGTCTTTCCTGGATTTAGAAGCTTTTAAAACATAACAAAAACTTAAATCGGTGCCTATGGTTATTACTGTATGTTTCTGCTGTCTCTATGTGTGTAAGTGTGTTTTATAATACTGATAGTGTGAATGTAATAACCCAAATCACATGTTCAGGTTTGATCTAGGCCTGGTTCAATACATTAGAGCTGGTGCCTGGTTCAGACTGTATGATTTTATTTAGTTTATTTAATTAAGCCCTAGTGTTATGACCAGTCTTATGTTTAGAATCCATCAAATCCAACGTTGGCATTGATTTTGACAAAATTGCATTGGCTTCTCATGCTAAAATGTTGCTGTTTGAGATGTCTGCAAATTAAATGTGTGACCCATTGCCCAGTTTCGCAGGATGTCTTTAGTTGACCGCAGAGTTGTCCATACCTGTACTCTTTGTAAGGTACTATCTACTTTTACAGTCAATCATTTGTCATTTCTTTGTGGTCATGCTTGCTGGAGAACCTTGGTTTTAGGACCAAATAATTCCTTTCTATGCTCAACAGGTTATTTAAAACAGGAATACGACATGCAATTTGGGAGAAACTACACGCCTCCTGTCTTGTGGGAAAGGCAGCACTTTTTCAACAAAGATGTACTATTGTAGACTGGCGTTAACGTTTATTTGCTGCAAGGTCAAGTTGTGCCACTTGTCCGTTTTTATGAAAATATTATAAAGTGTACATACAATGTTGTATATTAAAAAGAAAGTCTTTAAAATAAAATAAGGTGTTTAATCTGGGTCGCTTTTGCATTAAATATGTTCTTTTTTTGTACATGTATATTTGTACATTTTAATTCCTTTGATTTTGACAGGGAGGAGAGCTGTTACAACAGTTTCAAGCCCTCAGTAACCAGTGGGTGGTGCTGTTGGAAAAACAAAATACCTGTAAGCACCTGACAGTTTGCAATAATATCTTCAAATTATACATTTCCAATCCATTCTATACATTTTTAAAATATATACAATTTATAAATTTTAAATGATACATTTTCAATCTGATGCTTCCAGGAGAATTACAACTCGTTCTTTCAAACCTATAAATAATGTCTAAACGTGCTGTTATAATTAAGCATATGAAATGGGAAAAAAAGCGACTTTGCAGTAAATGATGGTGAACTGTTGAATTTATCACATCACTTCCTGACTGCACTAAAAAAAATGGTATTATTAATGTAAATATCATAGTACATTAATTTGGTAATCATTTAGTTCCATGTTTTTACTATCTGATCACTGTACTATGTACCATTACAGTACGTTTTCATAAAGGGATATGCAGGTCCATTACACAAAGTTCGGCACAACACCGGCCCTTTAAATGTAAATCCACTTTTAGGGATTTACGTGACGTCATTTCCTGAGGGGAAAACAGCCACCCCACATCTCACAATCTTTTGGAGCAGAGAGAATATCAGTTACACTTATCTAAGAAAAGAAAAAAAGAAAAAAAAGTGGCTGTGCCACACTGCGGCTTAAAAGATGGATATTTCAAAGCACAGAGTTTACTGATAAAAGCCGATGCTGGAGGACTCTTTCATTGGCGGAATATTCATCAATCTGTAGTAAGTATAGCTTTTGTCTGCTCTGGTCTGACTGAGGATCAACAAGTGGATTCGCGCCGCTAGCGCGCGAGTGTCTCGAGTACGGTCATCCTTAGGAAGACGCGATATATATCGGTACAGATTTATATTAATCACTGGTGTTTAGCCGTATTGTGATTACTAGCTATTTGTGTAATTAAACAAATACCTATTTTTTTGATCGTTCCGCCGTTAAATGTTAATTAGGCGCAGTTTGTCTTGCGCAAACAGGTGTCAGTGTAGTTCAGTCAGTCAGCGCGTGATCGTGAGCCCGCTGCAATTTTTGATCGGAACATGAAACAGTTTGGATATTGCGCGTGCACGCCTGAGAGCAGCGTTAAACGTTTGACGTTTTTTGACCGCCGTTATTTTAAATGTCTTCGCCGTTGTTTTCTTAAAAGGTGCGTCAGTGTTGTTGAAATGCTGCTGCAATTTGAAGACAAAGTAATTAATAACTTGTAGTAACAGGAAAGAACCGACCACTGTCTGTTATGAATAAAACAGTACACTGTAGTAACTGATTATATTTTGCTGTAAGGAAAATCGGGAGAGTTAAGGGTAATATCTTAAGTTTTGTACAGTTAACTGTTAAGTTAGTACAACTGCAGCTGTAGTTAGTCTTTAAATATCATAGACCGTTATTATTAATATTATTTATAATACAAATTATATTCTCATTGACGTAAGCATGCTGAGAATATGTTGATGGTTTTACTTGTGATGTTTTTTCTTATTACTGTGGTGTTATTACAGATGATGACTCAGTTAAATAATAGTTACTATACAATAATACACAAAAGCTGAGGTGAATTTTCATTAGGAAATAAGGTGCCATCTATGGTGTTACTACGGTCTTACTATAGCTATTTCTTAACTATAGTTTTACTGTGGTAAGAACAATAGCAAATTTTCACAGGGCTGGCCTGATTGTAACAGAGATGGTCTTTCTTTCTTTCAGACTGGTCTAACAAATCTTCCTGAATATGCTGAGCTTCTTGCGCCGGACTCTGGGCCGGCGGTCCATCCGCAAACATGCAGATAAAGCTCGACTCCGGGAAGCCCAGCGAGCCACAACACACATCCCTGCTGCTGGAGATGCCAAGTCCATCATCACCTGCCGAGTTTCCTTGTTAGATGGCACAGATGTCAGTGTTGACTTGCCGGTGAGTTGACTAAAGCACAAGTGTTGCACAGTGTTTGGTTGACTATGGTTTTCATAAACAGATCTGTTTGTTTAGTCAGTTTCAGTGTTCTGACACTCTTGTTTGGTTGAGTTGTAAAGTGTTTTTCTTGAGTTGCTCAAGTTAAAAGGTGACCTTGATTGAAGCTCAAGGTTGAATCCTTGGTATCAGTTTTCAGCCTGTACTCTGACAGAAACTTGTCCTTGCCTATTGGGTCACATTGATACTCCAGTATGCCAGAGAGAAAGCTCTCCATTGTTCATTGCTGTTTGAGGCTGAAAACCTGAGAGAGTGAAACTAGACATCTCATGTGCTTGGCACTTAAAACCTGACAAATAAAAGTCTTTACTCTCAATTTTGTAGATATAATTACCTCGATTTGAACTGATGAGATTAGGAATTCCTTCAAAAAAGTTTTTTTATTTAGGAGTCAAGCATCCACATAACTTTATTTGTGCTAAACACTCATAATTTATGTTTTCAGTACCATTTTCCACTCTCATCCTGATGCTTCTCATTAAACAGGCTGTTTTTGCTGTTGTGCTTTTATGACTTTACACTGTTTGATTATTTTCCCCTCTCTTGCTAGAACATTATGGTTGTGTGATTAGATTAAACCTCAATAATCCCAATTTACAATTTTATTAATGTATTTACTTTATTAACTGTTTTTATTGTGGTATTGTAATTACAGGGGAAAGTAATACAGATAAAATTGAAATGCGGGACGGGACACTGCTTATGACTTGCAGGATATGGGACAGAGCTTCCAATTTCAGGACTGTCAGGACCAGGTGGCCACCCTATCACTATATCATACAGGGCTCGGCATTAGGCCTTGTCGTGACTTAAAAATTAACTACTTGTTTATTGAACTATAAAAGCAATGTGACATTTACAGTTGTGATAATATTAGGCAAAATGGCTTTTTTGGTCATGTTATGTTGCTTAACTATATATGATGTGTTATTAGGGATGTCACTTTACACAAATTCCTATGATCGATCGTTGTTTAAATTAATGATCAATTAATCGATTATTTGTTAGCCTTAATACTGCAATATGCGTCTACTGCAGTGGCATATAGTCAACAGCATGACAGGGTGTGCAAATGCTGCTCAAAACGCCATGTTCTAAATCTAATCCAGGGCTAGTAGGATTGTAAAATAAGTAATCAAATATAACGACTAATACAACGTGTCACAAACGCCGCTTCAGATGGGTGCTTGTCGGAATGTGTAGCCTACTCCTGTTGTGAACACACTCTTCCTGGAACAACGCGCTGAAAACGGCAACTAAACCCAATGAATTTACAACGATTATTAAAATAGTGTTCTCATTGATGTTATGTAATATGACCGTCCCAATCATAGTTACTATTAGTCGTGCATTGCTGTCTGAGCTGAATGAACACTGGTAAACTGAAGCACTTTGCTAGCGCATTATTTAACTCAAAGAAATGCATTCTATATGAGATTAATCAGATATACAAAATAAACATAATATTACAAATTATATCGGCACAAAATGACGTGAATGTACAAGTGAACTTGAACTTGCGTGCTATTCAGAATGTCATGTTGAGGACGCGATGAAACAACTAAATGGTACCTAAACCCAAATAATTCACAATGTTTTGTTACAATATTGCTCACTTATGTAATATGACAGTCCCAATCAGAGTCATTATTAGTTGTGCATTGCTGTTTGAGCTGCATGCACTGAAGCTAAAGATGATCACCGACATGCTTTACTACAGCGTTAATTCTTAACCACATGCGTCCTATATGAGATTAATCAGATATAGATTGGCCTACACAAAATAAACACAATATTATAACTTACATTTGCACAAAACAAAAGGCTGCGAATGCACACATAAACTTATAGTCATGATGACGGTGTAACTCTAGCTGTAAAATGGTCCCAAACATAACTCTGGCGCGCTTGCTTACATGTTTCGCGGTTGAGCAGCATGCACGCGCGCACATGAACCTGCTTAATCGACAATCGATAAGTTTTATCGATTAAATGTATTATCGACAATTAATTGATTGTTGATTAACCGTTAGCATCCCTATGTGTTATAAATAAAAAAAACTCTTTGAAAAACTTTTTGAATTTTTACCTCAGTATGTTTCTTCTGTGAGTTTCTTTATGCTGTTAAGCTCTTTTTTTTTATTTATTTATTTTTTTTTATTTCTCCACTCAAGTCTCTCACAAAGAGACAGGCAGTGCAAGCCTCAACAGCGCGACCTTGTTATCAGAAATATCAATCGCTGTTTACACTGAGTGTAATAAAATCAGAATCATTCTTGCGTTTCGATGCTTCCCTAGTTTTTTTGTCTCTGAAGTTTTAATCAGGCTACTTGTCTGGTCAGGCAAGTAAAATTCTCTTTCACTTGCCCCTTCAAAAAATCCGCTTGGACTGGACAAGAGTTAATGTCGAGACCTGATAATACTATGTGAACCATAAAAGCCTGATGATATCAAATATGATACAAAACATACATATGCAAGCCTTTTTTAGATTTACTTTTATATTTTGTCTCAAGGTTTAATAACCTGTTCAGTTTCAAAACAATTAAATTTTTCAGACTATTATTTCATACATCAGGCTTTACAGGGTTAATGGTTGCGCTAATGCGCAAAAAACATTTTTTTCTGTTGTGTATGGCAAACACGAAAAGCCCAAAACTCCAAGAGTGGGAAGTGTTTAAACTGCTTTGTGTGGATAAATTATTTATAAAACTGTTTAAATTATTTTTTTTTTTCTTGTTTGTTCCAGAATTATCAAGATCAAGGAAAATTTAGTCTCATGATATGAGCCCTTAAAGTACTTTTGATTTTGTTTAGTCCCTGACTTAAATATTATTTCCATTACGACGTGAGTTTGACTTGCAAAACTATATTATGATTCAGGATGTTTCCTCGAGCTCATGTCTCAAAGATCTGACCCAGATGTGAGTCAGTGTTTACTGATTAGTCATCAACCCTCTTGTAGCATGTGGTCATTGGAGTGTGTGGACAGTGAATGACTTGATCCCCTCAGCTTCTTAATGCCTCTGTTTGCACTGTGGTTGAGCCTCTGGCAGGAATTTCTCTGACCTCCACCTGAATGTGTTAGATATGATGTATGACTGAGTGTGTTGTTAAACTCATGAGTATTTTGCATTTCTCATCTCTATTCCTAACTAAAGTTCACTACTTCCACTGACTGATGTATTAGTCCATTTTTGTTCTGTTTGTGCACATTTATATGCTACCTGTATTACAGTATATCATATTTAGTTGGTTCCCTTGGGATTTCATCTGTTGTCATTTTAAATGAATTACATGAAATTAATCCATATTTTAAAATAATTAATCATAGTGACTAACTTGCACCAATCAGTGGTTTGCAACTTTTTTGGCTCCACTTTCTGAATGCAACATAGTGTATATAGACCTTTTTTTTTTTTTTTTTTTTTTTTTAAATCACAGTACATAGAACTCTACAATACATGTGGAGTTTTGGAGCTCATTCACGTTTGAGGTTAGCTTAAATTAAAGGCTTAAATATATTTGTTTTGGGGGCATCAATTTCAGCCACTTGTGGTCTTGCACCCAGATATTTCAATGTTACATTTTTATTTAATTGTCTAGCATCTTATTAATGCAGTGAGGAAGGTCTAATAGATTTTAGATGTTAGCTGTTTACTGAAGGCACTGGATTTTGTTCATCTGGTTTGATAAGGATCACTGCGATCTCTGGGCTGGTCACTGTAGATTACTGATGGTGGCCTCTTTGAGGCTTGGGAAGGAAATAGTTACTGCAAGCGGGATCCACATGCCATAGTAGTTTACGCTAAGATCTTAATCTGCCTTTATTTTTGCTTTGTTCTTATTTTAGATAGCTGGAACTATTTTGTTGTTGTTTTAAAAATTCCCTCTGATCTGTCATACACAAGGGAATGATGAGCATAAACTGAACTAGTGGTGACTGATAAATTAGAGGATCTTAATGAGTTCCAAACTTCATAACCAAGAGTAAACAATTCCATCAAATGAGCAGATGGCAGTCTAAATAGCTAACTTTTAAGGAATAGTGAAAGTTATCAATTTATTCCAACTTATGCTTTTCCAAATGCATATGACTTGCGTTAATATGTGGAGCAATAAAGGAGTTATTTATTTATTTTTTTGGTAGGACATTAATGCTAAACTTTTTCACAACGAATAAGTGTAAAAAAAAAAACGGCATTTTTTTTATTTTTTTTTTATTTTAATTGTTTTATAGACAGACTGTTTTTTTTCTGGTCTCTTCACACAGTTTGAGCACCAAAGTACAGAAGACAAACCACTGCGTCTCTAGACAGAGAGACAACAAACCTATTCTATAGTACTCTGCTGATGAGAAAGAAGAGACATAAATATCTTTACAGTTCGCAAGCTGCACAAACATGCAATGACCATCTGCTGCATCTCCAAGGAAAAGCCTTTCAAACAGTCACCCTGGATACCCATAATTGCTGAATCGATGTTTCACTGCCCAGTATGGAGGTGGATGATTCAAGTTCAATTAATTTTCTGGCTTGACAAGTATGTTCTCTCTTGAGGAGTGAAGCCCAGCCCTACACAGCAAAGCCCAATGCCACAAATCATAAGTACACTTTAGGGCTTGGTCAACCTGTTTGTTTAGTGAGGTTGACTAGTTTATTGACTCTGTTTTTGAAGCTCTAATATTTTAGTGGTAGAGTTTGGTAGTGCTTCTCAGAGATAGTTTTAGAATGCTGACAATGGGCTGTTTTTATTAGAAAAGCGGTGATCTGATATTTGAAGTGGTGGTAAGGGGGATGAATTTAAGAACAACTTCTTAGAGAGTTAACTATACTGTGAAACACATCAGCATGGTGAATTTATTTATGGAAAAAAAAATCACCTTTTAAGCCCCACTACTACTTGCATCAGAGCACCACTTTTTATCATTGTTTTAAGACAGACTATCTGTGCAAACAACCCACTGACCTAATAATAATAGTTGCAAATGACAAATAATACCTACTGAGAGAGGGTGGTGGATTTGGGTTCAGAACAAGCAATCAAACCAAGTGTTACTTTCTGTCCTGCTTGCTGGAAGCAGACTGAGGAATGTAACTGCGCCTCCAAAGGCTGTATGTTGGCCTAGCAGCCTGGAAAACCTCAGCTGAACAATGTGAGTCCTGAGCCTGGGGTTCACTCAAGCACACAATAGACTCTTTGTCTGCATTCTTGCAGCTCGCTGGGATGCTTTGTACACTATGCCAACTTACTGGGGCCTGCGTGAGCATCCGGTGCTGAGCGCCCGGACTACGGCTAAACCGGCCTTCCCAACTTGGAGCAAAGCAGTTGGGTGAGATGCTTGTGTGCCACCACTCTTTGTAATACATGGAGATGCTAGCATGTATGTAGCTGTCCATAAACTACTACTTTGTGTACTGTAATGCTGGGTACACACCACAAGATAATCAGGCTGATTTTGGGCCGATTTCTCCCCTTCCAACAAATTGTCTTATCAGATTTTCCTGTGGTGTGAGGTGTGTTAAGAGTCACTGAATCTGCTCGGAAGAACATTGGAGGCGCCCCGATTGCGAATCGTAAATATTCAACATGTTGAATATTTACGATCAAAAATCCTGATGTGTGGCGGGAACCCCAAGGACAAACACGCGCACGCTCTGGAGATTATCATGTGAAACGAAACTATATCCAATCAGAAAGCGAGCTGACAGAAGCATAACAAACGCAGTCATGGCGCAGCACAAAGTTAAATGGATTTGGATAGCAGAGATGGAGGATCAGCTTGTAGATTTGTGGCAACAGCACGAGTGTTTATACAATGTGTCCTGTAAAACATATCAAAATCATTCCAAACACTATCAACGCAATGTCTTCCTGCCTATCGTGCGTCATGTTTATTCAAGTCTCGAGAAATTTTGCGAGATTTCCTGTGTTCACAGTCAGGACTCTGGTTGAAAATCTGTTCGTGTGGTGTGCTGTCTTTTTCATATCATGGCACACCACACACTATATGAGCAAAACAGTTACATCTTGGATTTTTTTGTCCTCATGTTTGTGGTCTCTCACATTTTGAAAATCTTATAAGTTTTCAAAAATCTTTTAGTGTGTACCCAGCATAAGATAAAGGTAAAGATAAAGGTGTTTGTTTAGATTAGATTATCTGAAATCAAGAAACTCGCTGATTTACACTAGAGCGTTCATGAAGTGGCCCCATTGTTAATCGTCTCTAGTAGTAACATTTATCACTTGCTTAAATCCAGCCATGTGAAATGTTTGACTATTACTCTTTTTGTTTATGTCTTTTGTGGTCATGGGTCAGGGGCTTGCTTCGTTGTAAAGGCAGACTGTGGCTCATTGGTTCGTCAAGATGCAGAACAAATGGTTAGAAATGGTTTGAAATCAGGCACATTTGAAGTCAAATAGTTATGCTGTTGCTGAGTCATTGTGGTCAAGACAGAAGAGCTCTTCTTACAGTTCTTACAGGAAATTGGGATTTTGTGCGCTAAAGTGCTGAGGGTCTTTATATCCCATAGATAAGTGGAGTCGAGTGTTTAGATTTAAACGGAACATTTAAACTTATTCTAAACTTTTTTTTTTTTTTTTTTTTTTTACAGATATAGAAACAAAACTATGTAGAACTAAAACTACAGCCAAGTTACAGTGGCCTGCTTGGCCAGACCTTATCCACTGCAGTTCCAATATGCATATTTAAATTATAAACAAAAATGAAGTTTGCATAAGTACTTTATTACATAATATTAGTTTAAATGCTACACCTAAAAGCCACTATTGACTGTTAGGATTTAAATCATGTTCTCTCTCTCTCCAGAAAAAAGCCAAAGGTGCAGAGCTGTTTGAACAGATCATGTATCACCTGGATGTTGTCGAGAAAGATTACTTTGGCCTGCGCTTCATGGATTCAGCCCAAGTACCGGTAAGAGCAAAAAGATTTCTAGAAAGTGGATGCAAGATGTGCTTTGATATGTGTTGATATGTCATCTGATTTGATCATTACTTTCCTGTTTATTTGATCATTACGTTCCTGTTTATTACTATAAAGCTGCTTTGAAACAATCTATTTTTTATAAAGCTCTATATTTAATATAGCTGGAAGCAGTAATGATTGGGCCCAAGCTTTAGAGAAACTGTGCACATTAGGCAGTATGCATTTGAAGTGGTATATATAAAAGAACTATGTCAAAGTCACTTGAATGTGCCAAATTTACTGCACCCAGCTAGTGTCACTATGATTGTGAACCACTATATCCACATCCATGAGATCATTTAAATTTAGATTAATTTCTAGTGGCCATCCGCTATATATCGCCAAGGCCGATATGTTGGCTGATATTTGGTATTTTTAAAATATCGGCATCGGTTGATGTGTTAGAAGTAGGGTTGCAAAGGGGCGGAAAATTTCCGGTAAATTTCCGGAAACTTTCCACGGGAACTTAACCTGGGGAATTTTGGAAATATTCCAATTTGGAAACTTAACAGGAATTTACGGGAATTTATGGGAATTTATGAGAATTTATGGGAAATAATTGGAAATTTTGGGAAATTTATATAAATGTATAATATTTATATAAAATGTATCATATACAAACATAAATATAAACATTTTGTTTGGTCAAAACATGAAATTTCTCTTTCGCATTCAATTAATTCAAAGTGTTATTTATTTTAAGTGTCACATGATCCTTCAGAAATCATTCTAATATGCTGAGTTGATACTCAGTTATTGTCAATGTTGGAACAGTTGTGCTGCTTATTTTTTTTTTTGTAATACTTTTTTCAGGATTCATTGATGAATAAAAAGTTAAAAAGAATAGCATTTATTCAAAATAGATTTTTTTTCCTAACAATATCACTTTAATATCACTTTTTATCAATTTCACACATCCTTGCTGAATAAAAGTATTAACTTCTTTCAAAAAAAAAAAAAAATTACTGACCCCAAAATTTTGACCGGTAGTGTATATTGTTACAAAAGATTTCTATTTTAAATAAATGCTGTTCTTTAAATTTTTATTCATCAAAGAATCCTGAAAAAAAGTATCACAGGTTATAAAAAATATTAATCAGCACAACTGTTTCCAACATTGATAATTGAGTATCAAATTAACATATTAGAATAACTTCTGAAGGATCATGTGACACTGAAGACTGAAGTAATGATGCTGAAAATTCAGCTTTGCGTCACAGAAATAAATTATATTTTAATGTTTATTAAAATAGAAACCCATTATTTTAAATTTTGGTTATATTTCACAATATTACTGTTTTTTCTGTATTTTTGATCAAATGTGTATGTTATGGACTGGAGGAATGCACAGTGCATGCAGGGGGTGTGGCCTCAATAGCCCTGCAGTAAGTAGTGTGCTTTGTGAATGTCAGGGTAAAAATTCAACTGAAATTGCATTAAATCTAGTTGTTTTAACCAAAGTTATGCTGCAAGATGTTTTTTTTTTTTCAACTACATTTAAGTACCCTGTTATAGGCTAACCTGCAATTTTGCAAATTCCCTGTTTATTCCTGTTAATTCCCATATATTCCCGTTAATTCCCATGGAAAGTTTCCAGCTTTGAAAATTCCCGGAATTTGGCAACCCTAATTAGAAGCGACTTTTATTTTGATGGCGTGTCAAACTTTTATTTTGAGAAGTTTAGTTTGGTGCAGAATTACTAAAAGGCTTTGTTGATTTCCATTTTCCTTTTATTAATTTATTGCACACTTTTATCCAAAGCTGCTTACAAAA